>NC_143522.1:59804080-60104080 GCF_031878675.1 Megascapheus bottae
ACTGTTATCTCTGCTAGCCTGTGAAAATCAATCTCTTTTTTTTCTGATGATGCCTAGAGGATGTTGTCCAAGGATTAGAGCAATATAGACTAAGTCTATCCAAGGTAGACCTAATTTTGCTATAGCTAATAACCAACAGAAAACATATGAGGCTTTTTTGGTTTTAAATTATTTTGTCTTCTTCTTTTATTTATCACGACTTTCTGGATACTCACCAAACCTTCCCAGAACATATGCAATATATAAATTCACAAAAAATTATAAAAGTTACAATATAATTATGGGACTTTTTAAAGAGATGCGTGCAAATATGTGACAATAAAGCTTTTTTTTTTTAGTGGTACTAGGTTTTGAACTCAGAACTTCATACTTGTTTCACTGGTGCTTAAGTCCTGGTCTACATCTCCAGCTCCCTTTTATGTACTGATTATTTGGGACACTGATCTTGCTATTTTATGTTTTCTGCAGTGGCTGGGTTGACAGCAGAAAAGCACTTTGAAAAAGTAATCAACCAACCAACCACAAATTGTGGCCAAATATAACAGGTGAACATAATTAACGGGCATGGGGGGGGGGCGTGATTAGTTTACCATTCTCCAAAATTTTCGTTTTGCAATTTTTTAAAGGGGCATAGAAAAAAGCCTGAAGTGATGCTGTGGCTCAAGTGAGAAACCTCAAGGACAGTGTTCAGGACTTAACCTCAAGCTCAGAACTGGCAAAAAAACAAAAAACCCAGATATAAATATTTTGGGCCTAGTGATAAGAGTGCTTGCCTAGAATGTACTGAGGCTAAAAAGCGCCCCCCATTCTGAGGCAGTAACCATCTTGTTTATATTAAACTATGGATGACCCAAAGCGCACATAAATTAAAGAATCAGAATTGTTGCGCCCATAAGTTCAAGAGACTGACCTGTCTGTGTTAAAAATTAACCAAAACTCGCATAAATTCCAGGGACAGCATTTGTTTTCTAAGCCATAAAACTACCCTCAGATAGTTAATTAGGACTCAGCCATAAAAGTACCCTCAAGACAGTTAATTAGGACTCAATCAGCATGGGAACCTCCCATTGCCCTGGAATGTCCCTAACCCCCCAACCTTATCTTACTCAGACACCTAGTTGCTGTAAATCTGTGGTCTTTGCCTTTAAAAGCACTGTAAAATTTCAGCTTGGGGTGTGTAGAATGAGGCCCGAGCTGCAGCCTGCAGCCTTGCTTTTGCATTTCGGAGCGTCTGGCTCTCAGTGGTCTTCTTGGTGGTGGTCCTGCAGTGTAGGCATTACAGTACGAAGACCCAGGTTCAATTCCTTGGTACCACATATACAGAAAAAAGCTGGAAATAGTATGTGGTTCAAGTGGTACAGCTCTATCCTTGAGAAAGCCCAAGGACAGGCTCAGGCCCTGAGTTCAAGGTCCAGGACTGGCAAAAAAAAAAAAAAAGGGAGAAAGAGAGGGGGGGAGGGGAGGGGGCCAGGAGCATGGCCTAATGGTAGAATGATTGCCTAGCATGTATGAATTAGATTCCTCAGTATCACATATACAGAAAATGCAGGAAGTGGTACTATGGCCCAAGTGGTAGAGTGTTAATTTTGAGAAGGCTCAAGGACAGTGCCTCGGCCTTGAGTTCAAGCTCCAGGTCTAGCAAAAAGAAAACAAAAAATAAATAAACAAAGATCATAATAAATTGGGTACTGGTGGCTCACACCTGTAATCTTACTCTACTCAGGAGGCTGAGATCTGAGGATCATGGTTCAAAGCCAGCGTGGGCGCGAAAGTCTTGGAGATTCTTATCTCCAATTAACTACCAGAAAACTGGAGGTGGTCCTATGTCTCAAAATGGGAGAGCACTAGCCTTGAGCTGAAAAGCTCAGGGACAATGCCCAAGCTCAGAGTTCATGCTCCATGACTAACAAAAAGCAAGCAAGCAAGTTCAACTACTTGTAGTACTTCTCATCAAGAACAAAGAGACATATACATACACAACATATTGTAGTTCTATTCATTTATATATCAAAAATAAGTCTGCCGAGGATCTAGTGGCTAATATCTGTAATCCTACCTATTCAGGAGGCTAAGATTTGAGGATGACAGTTCAAAGCTAGCCTAAAAAAGAAAATTCATGAGACTCTTACTACAATTAACCAACAAAAGAAGTGGTAGAGCAATACCCTTTAGCAAAACAACAACAACAACAACAAAACCCCCTAAAAGACAGTTGACCATGCCCAGAACTAAGGCCCCAGGACCAGCATCACATACACACACACAACACAGGGGTAGGGCAGTAGCCTTGAGCTGAAGAGCTCAGGGACAGAGTCCAGGCCCAGAGTTTAAGCCCATGACCCACAAAAACCAAAAAGAAACAAAAAACCTTCAAGCTAACTAGCAACAATTTATAGAAATGTAGATAGATTGCAACAAGTAGTTAAACTAAAAAAAAAAGTACAATACATATCTTACATTCTCCTAAACAAATCTCACTAGTTTAATATAGAAGTCACTATTTAACATGTACAGGGAAATCAGATGTGAAATTTCTAGTATGTTGAAGGAAAAGAAGGGTCGCCAATATTTAAACATGAGATTACACATAAAAATCTGGGAGGAATAGGTACTTAAAATATTTGTCAAAGCACATACAGGAAACCTAAAGGGCTAGCTTGTACAGAATGTGCTCACTCTCCCAAATCCCAGAGATAGCCCTATTCTCTCACCTCTGCCTGAAGGTTGATGATGATTTGAAGTTCTTGAGAAGAGTCTGAGCTCATTCCGAATGATTGTTATGGTAGTACCCAAGATTCACCCATCTTCTTAACAGGGACTAAGGATTCTATGGGATTCATGTTGCAATTATCTATCTCTTAAAAGTTTCTCTTCATAAAGTTATTAATTTGTGAATTACAAATTTGTGATTAAGTACTTTTACAAAAGGGTTTCAATTCCACCTGTCAATTTATGATCAGCAACTGACCTCCACTGTGCTAATTTCACCTAGCCTCTAAAGTTACCTAGTTTTATTTCCATACATGTGCACAGAATATTATGACTTGGTTAGTGTTTGTGTATTTGCATGTTTGTGCATGTATGTATTAGGAGGAAATTAGGTGTTGTATAAATCCTATAGGCTCCTTAAATATTATTCACATTAAAATGGAACTTTCTTTCTAAAAAAATATCTGTCAAAGTATATGGGATTTTTGGGCTGGGAGTTTGGTCTAGTGGTAGAGTGCTTGCCTAGCATGCACAAAGACTTAGGTTTGATTCCTTGGTACCACATACATAGAAAAAGCCAGAAATGGTGCTATGGCTCAAGTGGTAGAGGACTGGCAACAATAACAACAAAAAGTATATGGGATTTTGTTTTTATTAAACTTAATAGGCATTTTCCTTTCCTCTACATTTATCTTATTTATGTCCTCTATGTTAGCCCAACTATTTTTACCCAGTTACTATTGATTCCTCTGTACAGTGAATGACCCCTCCCAATTGGTCATGGGCTTGGGTGATCTCTCAGAATGTTTGTGTTCAAGGCTACTGCTCTACCACTTTGAGCCACAACATAATTTCTGACTTTTTGGTAGTTAATTGGAGATTAGTAGCTTGAAGATTTTCCTGCCCTGGCTAGCTTTGAATCATGATCCCCATATCTCAGCCCTCCTAAATAGCTAGGATTATGGGCATGAGCCATTGGTGCCTGGCTCCAGAAATTTTTCTTTTCTGCCAATCTTGGGCTTGAGCTAAGGGCCTGAGCACTGTCCTTGGTCTTTCTCAAGGCTAGAGCTTTCTACCACTTGAGTCTCAGCACCATTTCTGGCTTGTTTCTATGTATGTGGTACCAAGGAATCAAACCCAAGTCTTTGTGTATGCTAGGCAAGCACTCTACCACTAGGCCAAACTCCTGGCCCCAGAAATGTAACTTTTTTTTCTTTTAAAGAATTTATTAACATTGATTTTTTACATCATATTTTAAATGACAAGTTTAACATACAAATGTTCAAGGAGGAAATCTCTATTTACAATCACTGGGACTTAGCATTTAGAACTTAATCACAATTAGGCTAAGGGTATGTATGTCATAGAAACATATTAATTTATGAAATAAAACATTATGTCTATAGAGTCATAGGTTTTTATGTCTATATAGTTATGTTTATATTTCTATTACCATGTCCATAGCTTTGGGTATGCAGTTATTGAGTCCTTGCTCTTGTACTCTTTGGATAGAAATGTAACTTTTAATGCACAAAGAACAACACAAACAATGCTGCCAAGAATTCATTTTTACAGGACCAGGGGTGTAGCCTAATAATAGAGTATTCGCCTTGCATGCACAAAGCCCTGGGTTTGATTCCTTGGTACCACATACACAGGGGGAAAAAAAGCTGGAAGTGGCCCTGTGGCCCAAGTGGCAGTGTGGCTAACCTTACGCAAAAAGTGTCCAAGGACAGTGCCCTGAGTTCAAGCTCCATGACTGGCAATACAAAACAAAACAAAACAAAAACATTTTTTCAGAGACAAAATGAATAGCTATTTATGAAACCATTTTACAGAGACAAAATGAATAGCTACTTATTATAGCTTGGGAGAAAAAAATAACCTTTGTGTCACACAGAAAATTTCTTGTAATTACCAGGGCAGGTGAAAATTCTATCTTAAGAGTCAAATTACCCTTTTTGGAGATCATTAAGACTGCTGAAAAGACATTTTTTTCTTTAGGCAACAGCAATATTGTGGTGTAAAATGATCTATCAAGAAGAAAAATAGCTAACACAATGTGATAATAAATAATTCAGCAAAAGCTGGAGATCATAAGCAAGGCAGAAAGCTATCTCTAATGCCTTTCAGTACATTCCTCATATACTCCTAAAAGAAGTAGCCAATCACATGGTGAAATAACTTCTAAACCCCAAGTCCTGAATGCACCTGGCATCATCACATATGCACTATTAATGTGATATGGATCTGCATTTTGTAACTAATAAGACGTTCCTGCTTTTATCTGAAACCTCAGTTTTGGAAGATGGACACAAATGTAATATTATGTCCTGTAAATTTTCATAAGACCATAACCTAACAAATCCACAAGGATTGCTTATTTTGCCCTTATTTTTCACGTTTATGCTTCTGTTATAAAGTGATCAGTTTACTGAAAGAAAACACATAACAGCAATATACTTAAATTTTTTTAAAAGTTTGTTTTTAAATCAGGGTCTAAAACTCATATCTTCCTGAATAATTGGGATTATAGATAAGAACCGCCATTCCCAATTTAAATATATTTTTCCAAAATACATTAAGTTGCAGTCTGAAAAGCAGAAAGAAAAAAAACCTGCTGATCTAGATGAAACACTCCTCTAACATAGATGCCATTTTATTAACAGCTAGTACTTTTATGACCACTGAACTATGGTCTAGACATTACTTTTACATTTATTTTCTTGAATAATTGGCAAAACTGTCTTTGAAGTTGCTATTTTATTAGCTCTCTTTTACAAAAACAAATATTGTAGCAAAGAAATGTTAACCAAGTAGCCTTTGTTGGTTCACACAGAACTTGGTTATACCTTTAAGCAATCTGACTATAGATATATGTATTCAATCACTATATACTATGCTGCCATTCTTTTATGCAATCAAACACTGCAAACATCCTAAAAGTCATTTTTTTTATTCGTGGTACTGATATTTGAACTCAGAGGGACTTGTTCTTGTTGGTAGGTGTTGTACTGCTAAGCTGCCCATTAAGACTTTTTTTTGCACTGGATATTTTTATTTTTAATACTAATACTAGGGCTCATTGTTCTCGCTCAGCTTTTTTGATTAGCTACTTGGGTGACGGAGACCTGAGAATTAGTGTTCAGAACCAGCCCAGATAGACGAATCCAAGAGACTCTCTGGAAGTGGAGGTGGCTAAAATGGTAGAACATCAACCTTAGTGAAAAAGTCCAAAGCCCGGAGTTCAACCACCAGTACCAACATTAAAAAAAAATCCAAGAGACTCTTTATCTCCAAATAACTAGCAAAAAAAATCCCTGGAAGTAGATGTGTGGCTCAAGTGGTAGAGCACCAGACATGAGCAAAAATAAAAACTCAAGTAAGGCTCTGAGTTTAAGCCCCAGTACCCAAACAAAGTGGGTGAAAAAGAAGGAAAGATAAACATTCAATAAGCAGTAAAAGACAAAACTATTAAAAGGTTTAAATTAAAACATATGACTAAAGAAATTCTAAGTATGACAGTACCTTTCTGGATTTCCTTTAGTAAAAGCACTCCCCTCTACCATTAAGAATACTAGTTTAGGGGGGGAGGGTGATGGGTACCAAGACATGTGAAAGGGTATCAATGTATGTGAATTAATGCACCTTCTATCTGGCAAATATCATGTAACCCTTTTATTAATTACAATAAAAATTATTTAAAAAAAGAATACTAGTTTAATAAATGGAAAAATTTAAGACTACAAAGTTAAACTAGATGTGGTAGTCCACATCTAGTGGACTGGAGTAGCTGGAGTCCCTCCTAGCTACTCAAGAAGCTGAGGCCGGAGTGCCATTTGACCTCTAGAGTTCAAGGCCAGCCTGGACAACACAGCAAGATATTGTCTCAAAAACAAAACAAAAGAACCACGTAGGTAATAGTGGGAACTTATGAGTGAATCTTAAGTACCATGCAATGTCTTCAAAGCTGAGGTACAGAGTATGCAATTTATACAGTATTGTCCCATGATTTTATTAGCCAAGAGAAATAATGTTCGATACTGGTGATAAAAAAAGGAATCAACAGAGGATCAATTTTCTAGAGTGGGGGTTCTTTAAAGTAGTCCAAGAGCAATTAACAACTGTACTATCCACAAGGTTCCTTTCCACCAGAAAGTGAGTTAACCTAGGGTTTATGTAGGCAAGAAAGAGTAAGCAACTTCAATAATGTCCAATACAGACATAGCCTGCTATTTGCCAATTTTGATAGGAAGTACAAACACAATTTTCTCTGTTTAGAGTTTACAAACTTATACTGGGACAGATGAAAGCTTGGAAATTAGGGGGAGAAAGGATTCCTAGATTGTTTGTTTTGCTTATTTCAGTATTTTCTCTTTGAAAAGGGAAAGAAGAAAATAATGAAAGAGAACACCAGAAACTGGATATGCTTATTGGACTCAATTTTTAGATTTTTCCTTCCAGAGTACAATAAAGTAATTCACAAAATGAAAGTCACAGGCACTAAATGAAATTAATTCCAAAATGTATCTAGTTTTGAAACAAGAATCATAGTTAAATTTCAACAATTTTTCTTTTATTTCTCCAAAAGACAATCTCTCTAGCTCTTATTAGGCCTCCAGCCTTCTACTTCTCTGATTTTGTTCAAAAAGAATGAAGTGAAAGAAATAACCAAGTCTCAAGATGTCCAATGCTTCTGGAAACATGTATGTCCTAAAATCCAAACTTTTCCCCAAAGTATAGTAATTATCTTTAATGTAGACAGAGATGAATCCCTGTAGCCCTTCTCAGATTTACACTTGTTATTTATACTTTACAAAACTATAGATTACAGAATAGGAACTCACAAGTTACATAGAACATTACATTGGTTCATGCTTTAGATGCTGCCTCAAGAAGGCCCTTTCTTATTGTACTTTACACAGCTCAAGGCCTGATACTAATGGTGATCTGCTGTCACCTATTGGCTTCAAGGCAAAAAGAACAACTGAAGCAAAGCATTTACAACTTCAGAGTCCCTTTATACCTATAGGTTGGTGATTTAATCTTGACTATTTCATCCTTGAATCTGAAACTTCGCTTCTTTCAACAATAAACGCCATTTTAAAATTTGGCTAAGAATCACTTCAGAAAACAGTAGAAAAATCTGACAATGAAATTCAATTTTCTTAAAAAAAGAAATTCAATTTTATAACAAAATTATTTATCAACAGTCATTCTTTTCTACTTTACAGCAATCCTAAATATAAACTATCATTAGTTATACTTTAAAATGTTAACTATATAATACTGATTTGAGATCTCATCTCAACAGAAAAAGCTAGACACAATAGAGGTCCAGGCTGGCTGGTGTGCATGTGTACTTGTTTCTCATCACTGAACAGTAGAAGGGCTGGGGAGCTGCAAATACACAAAACTCCAAGAACCATGAAGGAGCATATTTAGCAGTATATAGAAATAGGGTGGAACAGGAAAGAAACATTAATTACAAAGAAAAATAATTTGCAACAAGTTGGGACCAGATAGGGCTAGAGACTGGGATAGCTTTCTCTTGTCCGTCCTATGGCTTGAACTCTAGGTCTCCAGCTCAAGGCCATCGCCCTACCCCTGGAGCCACAGTGCCACTTCCGGTTTTCTAGTGGTTAATTTTAAGAGTATTGCGGTCTTTAGTGCATGGGTTGGCTTTGAACCTTGATCCTCAGATCTCAGCCTCCTGAGTAGCTAGGATTACAGGCTTCACACCAGCCACAGTAACACATACTTAAGAAATAAAATAAAAATAATTGAAATTTAAAAGGGCTGGGCATCACTTAATTGGTATCAAGTGCAAAGTCCTGAAATCAAACCCCAGCACAAAATACACAAAAGAAAAAATTTATGTAAAGCTAAAATGCTATTACATGAGAGAAAATAACACCCAGGTCTACAATCAGCATTTGCTTAAGTATTTCTTGACTTCTAGTAATGTCAGCTTTCAAAGAGCCCTTTCCACATGGGCAATTAATCAGTAAGTACCAAAAGTATTTGTTTATTCTTGGTCTATTAACAATTTTTATCACTCTGTATTCTACAAACCAAACTCTCACATGTCATTCCTGGGAAAAGAGTTCATTCTGAACATCTAGGAATGCCACAAGCACATTTTAAGATGAGAATCTGCACAATTTGTAATATGCTTACTAAATATCACTACCTACCAATCTCATGACTTGGTGGTTGGTTGAGAATCTAGTACCAGGAAATGAAGCCCAAACAAACATGTCTATATAGCAATTTAGCATTCCAGAATTCATGAATTTTATTAGATGACTAATAATCCAGTTCCCAACTATATTCTAGCTACAGGACCATATGAAAGGTGGAAGAGTCAGTAAGTATTAGCCAGTGGCTAATGCCTGTAATCCTACTCGGGAGGCTGAGATCTGGGGATCATGGTTTGAAGCCAGCCTGGGTAGAAAAGTCAGAGACTTTCATCTCTAATTAATCACCTCCCTTCCCTTCCCCAAAAGCCAAAAATGGACCTCAAGCACTAGAGCACTAAAGCCTTCAGCATAAGACACACAGACACACACATACGTGAGTGCACATATGTGAGAGAGAGAGGGAGAGAGGGAGAGAGGGAGAGAGGGAGAGAGAGAGAGAGAGAGAGAGAGAGAGAGAGAGAGAGAGAGAGAGAGAGAGAGAGAGAGAGAGAGAGAGAGAGAGAGAGAGAGAGAGAGAACAAACTAAGAGCACAAAGGAAGCTGGGAGCCTAGCCTAGTGGTAGAGTGCTTGCCTAGCATGCATGAAGCCCTGGGTTCGATTCCTTGGTACCACATACTCAGAAAAAGCCAGACGTAGTGCTGTGGCTCAAGTGGCAGGGCACTAACCTTGAGTAAAAAATGTCCAAGGACAGTACTAAGCCCTGGGCTCAAGGACAGGCACAAAAACAAAAAAAAAATAAAAAACAAACAAACAAAAAAACAATTTAAAAAACAATACTGGAATACTATTTAAATGTAGAGGGATATGGGGCTATGAGTTCAAAAATAAAGTTTACAAAAATTTCATTATTCCTCAAGCATCTTCAGGCAGGCCAGACCTTTTTGCTCTATTTGCAGAATAACTTATATTTGCTGCTTTCACAAACTGCCACTCAGAACTTCCCAGTTAGACCCCATCTGCTAGGAATCCTTTCATCCCTTTTCTAAATGTTCATGGCTCTTCTCAACACTCAAATTTATCCTTAATCCACACCATGGTCTGATATTCTGGTTTTCCTCATGGTTTCACCTTCTAATTCTCAATACATCATACAATATACCTAGCCTAGACTTTTGTCCCATTTCTAACTTCATGGAACCACACATGAAAGCTCTGTGCGGGAGACATATGCTTCTCACTCACTGCCAGATGTCCAGATAGTCTTAATTTTCCAAGTATAGCTCCACATTATTCAGTCTTCTTCTGGCTGCGACTGTCATGGTCCATCCATGAAATACAATAAATATACCGTCTGTTATTTAAGTCTTCTGCACTGTCTGGAAAGCATTCTGTTACAAACAAAGTGGCATTTCTATAGCAAAAAGAAGTCATATTCACATAAGATTGGATAAATAACATAACTACATATGGCAGTTATATTCTTTCAGGTCAATGTTGCTGCCAAATAAGTTTAGAGAAAGCTCAACTTCTGGGCCCTAGAATTAAAAATTAAATGATTTTCTACTTGTATATTCTATTTCTGTTTCTTCTCAAAATATTCCTCCCTTCCTCCCCAGTACGAGGGTTTAAACTCAAGTCTTGGTAGGTGCTCATCTGCTTGCACTAAGCCTATAGCAACCAAAGTATTTTTTTGAAAAAAGTTTTAGTGTTTCAATGGATAATTTTAGTTTCAGGTTATTTTACTTGTACCAAAAAACCCCCACCATAATTATTTATATGAAGTATGATATTTTATGTATGAACCAAAATATTAACTTAGACAACTCATGGAGCTTAGAAATGTAACAGAAAAGGAAACAACCGCTGTAGCGTGTTTATTCTTTGACAAGTATTACTTGGGCAATAAGGACAATTGAAAAAAAAAAACAAAAAATGTTACTTAGTAAAACTGGCACCATATTATTATTTTAAGATTAGTAAAAGTATATGTACAGCTTTAAATATTTATTATGATCACCTCTTCCAGGTTTTCCTTCTTTGGTATCGTATAACAAGCTGTAGTTTCTTATAACTTGTTTCATAGTGCTATTTTATGCATCTTTTCTAGAAGTGAGTATCTTTCAAGTTGTTATTCATTTATTTTTAAGAGTCTGACCATGATTCTGGACACAAGGTCCAATTTCAGTCTAGATATTAGTTCAGAGTACTAATCTTCCATATTTTTTTTTTTTTTTTTTTGTTTGGGGGGGCTACCACCCTACCTGTGGACCTGGGCAGTATCCCTGAGCTCTTCAGCTCAAGGTTACCACCCTACCCTGGAGCCAAGCCCCACTTCCTGTATTCTAGACGTTAATTGGTGATGAGTCTCAGGTCCTTTTGTGCCCAGGCTGGCTTTGAACCTTGATCCTCAGATCTCAGCCACCTGAGTAGCTAGGATTACAGGCATGAGCCACCAGCACCCGGCCCATATGGTTTTTTGTTCTGTTCTGTTTTTTACTATAAATCCCTATTCAATTTCATGTTCACATTTATTCTTTCAATAATATTCCATCTGACCTAATAACCCATTGCAGTCACTAGATTCATGTTAAAAATAAGTTTTGAGTTCAGGGCAACTTGCTACTTATGACGAACTTCAAGAATAACACATTAAAGGACAGACATTGAACAAATGAAAAGAATATTCAGTATTGAATTTATTTGTATTTGGATATTTGAAATTTGATAGGGAAGGGGGAAAACCAAGACGGGTGGGGGGTGTGGGGGGGGGGAGGGAAATGGGTACCAAGACATGTGAAAGGGTATCAATGTATGTGAATTAATGCACCTTCTACATGGCAAATATCATGTAACCCTTTTACTAATTACAATAAAAAAATGCAAAAAAAAAAAGAAAATTCAGGCCAGAGTTTGGCCTAGTGGTAGAGTGCTTGCCTAGCATGCACGAAGACCTGGGTTCGATCCTCGGTACCACATACATAGAAAAAGCTGGAAGTGGTGCTGAGGCTCAAGTGGTAGAGCTCTAGCCTTGAGAAAATCCAAGGACAGTGCTCAGGCCCCTGAGCTTAAGCCCAGGACTGGCAAAAAATAAAATTAAAAAAAAATTCAATAGCAGATCTAAGTTAAAGCTAAAAATTAGAAAAGCCATGCTTCTCTTTTACAATTACATTTCTAGGATCCTGAGAGATTTATAGGTTCCATGTTTGCCTGAGAGAATTAAAACAGAATTTAGTATCTTAACTAGTCCATGAGCCCACAATTATTTCCCATAACGAACTGGAGAATAAATACTTCAGGCTTTGGGGGCAATATAACTTTATTACAAGTACTTACAAATAACATACAAACAACCATAAGCAATATATAGCCAAACAAACAAGGGTGTATTCCAGTAAAACTTTATCTACAAAAACTGTTAAGATGGATTTGACCCACAGGTTGTAGCCTGCTCCAGCTGGAAGAATTAACACTAGATCTAGACAGTGAACATAAATCTTTACTAGAACTAGACAATGGATAGAAATTTTTTTACTCATTCCTTAGGCTCCAGTTAACTCACTATATAAGTGAGGTCTAAGTATAAGCATCTCCATATTTGCTAAATGGCAGAAATGCCTTTTGTTTTTACTCTCTCTTATCCTCTTTTAGAACTGGTTTTGCTTTTTTTTTTTTTTTTTTTTTGCCAGTCCTTGGGCTTGAAGTCGGGGTCTAGGCACTTCCTTGGACATTTTGCCACTTGAGCCATAGCACCACTTGCAGCCTTTTCTATGTATGTGGTACCGAGGAATTGAACCCAGGGCTGTGTGCATACTAGGTAAGCACTCCACTACTAGGCCACACTCCTGGTCCCTTTGTTTTGTTTTTAAATCAGAGAACTATAGTCTCATAAAAAAAAAAATCCTTCACACTCTTCAATTATACTACAGCAATTAATGAAGCACTTAAGACTCAGTAAGGCTTTTTTTTTAAATGTAGATATCATTAAACAGAATTTAGAATAAAATAATTTTAAAATTCAGAATTTAATCTATTTTTTCATAACAAAAGTTTCAAAAAGATGTTGTAAGTCATCTTAACACCTGTTTTTAAAATAAGGAGGAATGAGGTAAAGGGAGGGAGGGAGGAAAAAAAGGAAGGACTGGGTGAAGACATGTAAACAGATACATTCCTAACAGAGAATGCAGTCATAAATTTAAAATGAATGTAGTTATTTCAGTTAATAGTTCAAACTTTTTTTTTGACAGTCCTGGGGATTGAACTCAGGGCCTAGGCACTATCTTTGAGTTTTCTCTAGGCTAACTCTATACCACTTCAGCCACAGCATCACTTCTGGCTTTTGTGTACGTGGTACACAATCGAACCCAGGGTTTCCAGCATGCTAGGCAAGCACTCTACCACTAGGCCACAAGCAAGGCCCAATAGTTTAAACTTTTAAAAAGTATTTAGGAGTTATGTATTTCCTGCCATTGAATTCAGACAGTTAAATTAGCAAAGATAAAGGAAAATGACCCAACCTTAAGATCCATAAATAACCCAAAACTCATGTCAATCACCATAAGGTCAGGAGTTTTCCTATTCGGCACCTATCTATGTAACATAAGTACATTATAAGCGACCTCAAACGCAACTTCCAGTATTCTCCAACAGTCGCTATTCTTATGCTATATAAACTTGCCTGTCGGGCGGCCCCATCGGGCCCGGAGTCCCGGAGCCTCACCCGCATGGAGCCCGGCGCGGCTTCTGGGTGGAGCGAACCCCCGTGCATGAGGCTGCCCAGAGGGGCGAGAGCCTGCAGCTGCAGCAGCTGATCGAGAATGGAGCCTGCGTTAACCAGGTCACAGTGGACTCCATCACTCCCCTGCACGCGGCCAGTCTGCAGGGCCAGGCACAGTGCGTCCAGCTGCTGCTGGCAGCAGGTGCTCAGGTGGATGCCCGCAACATTGATGGCAGCACCCCTCTCTGTGATGCCTGTGCCTCTGGCAGCATCGAGTGTGTCAAACTCTTGCTGTCCTCTGGAGCAAAGGTCAACCCTCTGTACACAGCATCCCCACTGCACGAGGCCTGCATGAGTGGGAGTTCTGAATGTGTGAGGCTTCTTATTGATGTTGGTGCCAATCTGGAAGCACACGATTGTCATTTTGGGACCCCTCTGCACGTTGCCTGCGCTCGGGAGCATCTAGACTGTGTCAAAGTGCTGCTCAATGCAGGGGCCAATGTGAACGCAGCCAAACTCCACGAGACAGCCCTGCACCATGCGGCCAAGGTGAAGAACGTGGACCTCATTGAGATGCTCATTAGTTTGGAGGCAACATCTACTCCCGTGACAACAGGGGGAAGAAGCCATCAGACTACACGTGGAGCAGCAGTGCCCCTGCCAAGTGCTTTGAGTACTATGAGAAGACACCTCTGACCTTGTCACAGCTCTGCAGGGTAAGCTTGAGGAAGGCAACCGGAGTTCGAGGGCTGGAGAAAATCACCAAGTTAAACATACCTCCCCGGCTCATCGACTATCTTTCCTACCACTGAGCTGCAGGCAGGGACCGGGCAGACTGAGCTCTCACCTGGCCTCAGGAAGCCAGGGTTCTGGGTCACTGTTATGGATGTGACCCTGTGCTATTTCTCTGGAACGGATGCTGTCACCCCAGCATAGGCATAACCGTTCGGTGTTCTGCTTTTTATTGACTTCTCTCTGTGGAATGGTCAGGGCAGATGTCAAGGAGCATGGCTCTTGGTTTCTGTATGTGTGGGTGGCATGGTGCAGAAGTATGAGGTCTCAGTGACGTAGGACCTGGAGTGGCCACTTAGCAGACACCCTACTATCTAAGCTCCCTATCTGAGGTACTTTGTTGGCACTTTTGAAGGCCTACCTACACTCAAGTGTATCCATCACTCAGGGGCTATATACGGGTCATAATGAGTAAAGCTCAGGCTGCGTACCCCCGCTACTAGAAGTGTTTCTCCAGTATTAGCTCTCAGCTCTTACAAAGTTCTGTAGGCTATATATGTGTATATATACATACATATATATATATATATATACTGTATATACCGTATTTGTAAATGAGTGCAAAGTCATTTCCAATGTAAAGGGCTATTAGAGGACTCTTTAGGGCTTTCTTTTCCTTTCTTTTCTTTTTGCCAGTCCTGGCCCTTGAACTCAGGGCCTGAGCACTATCTTTGGGCATTCTCAAGGCTACTAGCATGCTACCACTTGAGCCACAGCACCACTTCTGGCTTTTTTTTTTTCTATGTATGCAGTACCAAGGAATTGAACCTGGGTCTTCATGCATGCTAGGCAAGCACTCTACTACCAGGCCAAACTCCCAACCCTAAGGCTCGCTTTTCATCTGTCTCTACAGTTGTCAAATTAATTCACCGTCCTTTTTTTCCCTTCTAATTATTTGGAGCTATAAAACTAGAAGAAGAGGTTGGGAGTACACATTGGGCATTAATCTTCAATTCTTCACTCATTTTTCAGGTGGTTAAGATCATTTATCATGCAAGGTGTTAGGTCAGAGCTTTGACCTGAACTAGAATGAGACTCATCAGCCAGGGAAAGGCAGGAAGAGGAAATATTTTGCAGTATCTTCTTGTAGTCATAAAACTCTGTCGTTTCCTTACAGACCACAAGGTGAAATATAACAAGTCTTGTATTCAGATTAGATTTGCTTGACTAACATTCTGTATCTAAATTTTATTTTATGTTATTTTATTTTGCCAGTCCTGGGCTTGAGCTCAGGGTCTGAGCAATGTCCTTGGACTTTCTCAAGGCTGGAGCTCTACCACTTGAGCCTCAGCACCACTTCCGGCTTTTTTCTACGTATGTGGTACCGAGAAATCGAACCTGGGTCTTCATGCAAGCTAGGCAAGCACTTTAACCACTAGGCCAAACTCCCGGCCAGTGTATCTAAATTTTAAAACACATAGTTAAAAGATTTCACATAATTAGTCATCTTCTACTGGGAAGAAGATTTACTCCCTTTCCATTGTAATCTTAGGTCTAAGCTCTAAAAAAATGTTCCTGCATGTAACAATAACAATATTTTTTAAAAGCAAAAAAGAAAAAAATAAACTTGCCTGTCTGCCCACTTTATTAAAGAAAAAGAGCTTAAGTCAGCTTCAATGCTTATCTAAAATCGCTTTCTCAAAGACACACTTTCTATAAAGTTTGCAAAACAAGAAGACTTCTTCACTGCATCCATCTTAAGCCCAGTTCTAATGACGCTCTGCTTTCCTAACGAATTCTGAGAATTAAAGTTCTTCACTGTACTGCGGGACTTCTTTTCTCCTTTTAAGCTAAATATCTCCTCTAGGCTGTAAAGTCTGTAAGGGCGCCTACTCTGCTCATTTTTCACTAAGGTGAAAAATGAATGCACTGTAAAAAACGATGTAGACTGAAGGAGGTCGAGCCATCTGACTCATCTGACTTGACAGCTCAAAACGCTCACTCGCCAGCGGTTCCGGTTATTCTGATTAATAAGAACCATAAAACGCAGTGCAGCGTGCCTCACGATTTACAATCACCCGAAATGACGTCGCGCCGGCGACCATAGGGGAAGGAGAAGGAAATGGTTTTTGTTGTTGTTGTTTGTTTTGTTTTGGTTTTTTATCCTAAAGTGGACAGTCCCGGGCGCCGAAGGCGACCTACGCTCTCCGCTGCAAACCCGTCGCGAGGGCGGCCCGCCCGGAACGCGCGCGGCCCCGGGGAGAACCGCGCCCGGGAAGCCGGGGGCCGGAGCCGGGGCGCCCCGGGAGTGGCGCGCCGGCCGGCGGGTGTGGCAGGCCAGGAGGGCTCCGACCTCCCGCCTTTGCCCGCAGGCCCCGGCGGGCCCCGGCGGAACACAGACTCCGCGCCTACCTGTTGTGCACCGGGGGAGGGAAGCCCGACTTCTCCCCGGAGTCCGCGGGCGGGACCGGGCGCGCTGCCCTCGGGAGCCCCAGCTCCTGTTAGACCCTCCTCAAAGGGCTCCCTCTCCCCAGGCCGCGACCCCTAACCCCTCGGCTCGTCTCTTCACCCCGGAGCCCTGGCGACCACACGGCCTCGGCGACCGCCGCGGCCGGGCCCCCTGAGCCGCTGCATTGCCCGGGAAGGCCGCGGGGGCGCCGTCCCGCCCCAGCCGCCAGGCTGGCACCACACCGCCCCCTCGCGCCCGGCCGCGTCTCTCGAGGTATCCCCGACTGTCCGCCCGGAGGGGATCCCCACTTTGGCTCCGCACCACCGCCGGTCCCGCCACGTTTACCTGCTCTCCAGCGCCGCGAAGAAGCCCCGGGATACGCGCGCCCAAATGCCGAGAGGCACAGAGGTACTGAGGGAGCGGGCGGGGCCGGGAGGCGGAGGGGCGGGGCCGGAAAGCCGGAGAGGGCGCGGCCCAGGCCGGGGACAGGGCCCGGGCAGCTAGCCCTGCTAGCCGGCGGCGGAGCCATCGAGCACCTATTGTGGCAGGCATGACTGTTCCATTGCTGAAAGAATGATGAAGACCAAGGCAGAAGTTGTGTCTAATGTAGTGACTTTGCAGTCCACAGACTCCGGCCACAACTATTTTTATCGGCAGCCAAAATCCGTGGGGTGTAACTTTGTGGCTTTGGAGGGCAAAGATTCGGCTGCAGACTGGAAAAATTCAGGCACAGCCAGTGGTTTAGATGTAACCATTGGAAACCTACTCGCAGGAGGGACCTTGAAGAGCCTGGATCAGACCTAAGTAAGGGGTGAGGCTCAGTGAAGGTCACACACTGAATGGATGGTGGCATGAGATTAGCTGCGTTCAGCTTCTTGGCTGGCTTGTGAGCTTTTCCACTATAAACAGGGTTTCGATTGTTATTTTTTAGGTTTTTATTTTGGAACAATCTCAGACTTACAAAGAAAGTTGCGAATACAGTACAAAGAATATTTTCTTCCTGCACAGTTTGAGATTTAAGTTGCTGACCTCATGCCCCACTCTACACAATCACAATATAACTATCAAATGATAACATTTTTGTGCTACATTGCGATTTGCCTGTTGCTCAATGTCCTTTATTATAAAAGTATCCAGTTCCAAAACCAAACAACAAAAACAAATTAACCCCCTCGCCCACCACACACACACACACACACACACACACACACACACACACACACAAAACATATTTACGTTCCATCTATCTTCAGTTGCCTTCAGTCTGGAACACCTTTCTTAGTCTTTCTTAGACTTTCATATCCTTGGCATTTTTTAGGATTTCTAGCCAATTACTTGCATAGAATGCCCTTTACTTTGCTGGTGACTTTTGAGGAATCTCAAAAGTGATGTTCTGTTCTTTTCATTGTATTCAATCAATGGGACAATTACAATTTCTCCCATTATGTTTGTATGTTTATTGCTTGCCAGTCCTGGGGCTCAAACTTAGGGCCTGAGCACCGTCCTTGGGCTTTTCTCAAGGTTAGCACTCTAGCACTTGAGCCACAGCACCACTTAGGGCTTTTTCTGTGTATGTGATACTGAGGAATTGAACCCAGGGCTTCGTGCATGCTAGACATGCACTTTACCACCAGGTCACACTCCGGACCCAGATGTTTATTTTAATACAATATTATTTGCCAGGCTTTTTTCATGCAAAGTTTTTCTTTTCACCCTTGTAACTAATGGGTATCTTCTGAGGGGAGAGTCTCTGAAGCTATCTTGTTTCATATTTTTAAATACTTTTGCTTCTCATCAAATTTACAATTTATTGATATTTAAATCAATTATTTTTGATTACTTTGTTTCTTGTGATGGTGATTGAGCATGGTAAATTAGTGCTCTATTCAATGAGCTACATTCTCTGCTTTGAAAATGGAGTTTGAATTACACATAAGAATGGAAGAAAGAAAAAAGAATTCATTTTGCCAGTCCTGGCTTGAGCTCAGGGCCTGGGCACTGTCCTTGGGCTTTCTCAAGGCCAGAGCTCTACCCCTTGAGCCACAGCACCACTTCAGCTATTTCTATGTATGTGGTACCAAGGAATCAAGCCCAGGTCTTTGTGCAGGCCAGGCAAGCACTCTACCACTAGGCCAAACTCCCAGAATGAAAAATATTTTTAAAATGAATACACCCAATCCTTTTTAGAAGTAGTATTTCTGAGTACATAATTTGGGAAATGCAAGTTTGGAAGTTTGATATTTGTGATCCACTCCAGTCATGCTCAGAGTGAACAGAGCCACTGCCAGGAATGGGGTGTACATGTGCCAAGCGCATATCACAATTTCACCAGTTAGGGCACAGCTTCCATGCTGTGGATTTCAATGTGATTTGTAGCCTGAAATGACACTGATACTTCACGAAAAAAAATCCACAAATCCTTTTTTTGATTCAGCTTTCCACTTTTTGGTCTATTAAGCATTATTTTTCAATGTACTGCTGAGATTGCTGTTATTTATGATAACACTTTTTTTTGTCAGTTGTGGGACTTGAACTCTCGGCTTGGGCACTGTCCCTGAGCTCTTCAAGCTCAAGACTAAAGCTCTACCACATGAGCAACAGCACCATTTTCAGTTTTCTGGCAGTTAATTGGAGGTAAGTCTCGTGGACTTTCCTGCTCGGGCTGTCCCTGAGCTCTTCAGCTAAGGCTACCTCCCTACCCCTGCCTCTTCCAATTTTCTGGTGGTTAATTGGAGATAAGAGTCTCACAGACTTTAGTGCCCGTGCTGGCTTTGAACCACAATCCTCAGATCTCAGCCTCCTGGGTAACTAGGAATAAAGGTGTGAGTCACAGAATCAGGCATTTGTGGCAGCTTTTAGCATTAAATTTCCAAATGGAACTTTCAGCCATGGGTAAGGATTTCTCTATTGAGGTAGACTACTACTATAAATATTCAAAGAAGTACTTCAGCAGCACAGAACTTAAGCCGTGATGGTAAATGAGTAACAGCAGGCCATTTAATCCCCAAAGAAGCACTTAAACATAGGGCTGGTGCTTCACCAAATAGAAATACTAAACAAAGGCAGATGTAAAGTTATATATTTGATATTTACACAAGACATAATTGTACTTATGTTTATATCTAACCAGGACACAAAGGATCCTTGATCAGATAAAGAAATACAGAGCTTTACATAAGCTCAAACTTCATGATTTTGTTGCAAAGCTGGTGTCCTATTTTATTTGTTTGTTTTTTTGTTGGTTGTGGGGGGCTTGAACTCTGGGCTGGGGCACTGTCCTTGACTATTCTGGACATTATATATAAATGGAATCACATACTATTTAGCCTTCACTTACTAAACATGTTTTCAAGAGTCATCAAAAGAACAACATACTTTTAAAAAATAATAACATTATTTCATTGTATGGATATGCTACATTTTGTTTGTACCTTCATTGGTCAGTTGACATTTGTATTATTTCATAATTCTTTTGGAGATTTTTTTTGGAGGGAGAGGTTGTTTTTAAGATGGTACCTTGCTATGTTGCCTCTATTTCCCAAAACTTCTAGTTTTACCTCAAGGAAGCAGGAATAGGAAACAGAGGACTCTGAAAAAATAAATTAATGGAAACTGACTCATTTTATACTCATTTCAACATAGACATCATTTGGCTTCATTTTAAAGAAAATCTTCCAGGAATTTTAGTTGTAATCTTATCCTTATTAAACAAATATAAATATATATATATATATTTATTACTATTGGTCATGTACTTTATCAAAAGATTGTATCAGAAAATTGCCAAGAAATCTTTCAAAAATACTTTCTCTTTTTTATTTTTATAAAAGCAATATAACAGTAACACCTATTAAAAATTAAAACATTATAATAATCTCATTGTTCAAATACAATATTTTAACACAATTCAGGTATCATAAAGGAAGCACGTATTTTGCTTTTAAAATCTTAATATTTTATCATAAATAAGTCTTTCTTGACTTTGATCTCAGATAACATAAGAGAATGAAAGCAAACAAAACAAAATACAGAAGTCAATAAAATGCTATTAAGATGAGCAAGTATAGTCTATAATGGATTTGTGCTGTGGTCTGTCAATGCCTTTAGGGTACAAAATTGAGTTCAAGAGAATGTAATTCTATCCCATATTATTAACATTTATTTTCTTTTTCTTCCTTGATATATGACTCAGGCTCCACTGGTATCTTAATCCTATAATATGGATAACTTAATTTCTAGTTCTTGTTCATATTTGTCAGTAAAATAGTTGCACCTGCATAAGGTTCTCTCCTGCAATTTATTGCTAAAGTTTTTTTTTTAACATATGAACATTTCTATTAGAATTTGTTTCAAGAATAATGTGTCCCAAAGAAGTTAGAACTATATATATTCAAAAGCAAAGTAACTGATACGAATTTCCATAGGTATTTTTCTGTTATGAATTTTGCTTCAAGTTATTTGAGTCAATGTTATCTTATGTCTTATTTCAGTATATTTGATTTTTAAGTAGCTGATTATCTATCATCAACTTAAATCTCCAAATGGTGAATAAAAATTATTTGAAATGCCTTATATGGTACTTGGAAAAAAATGAAATATCTCAAAGAGAGCACTAACTTACTTTATTGAGCTACCTGCCTACAGGTACGCAAATGACTTGTCTGAAGAGCTTGTAGCAGAAGTTTAGGGTTTGTGTAATATTTAATAAACATGGTCCTCCCTTTTTGATGAAAACTTTAAAACACTGAAAAAGGAAATTAAAGCAGAACTGAGGAAATGGTAAAACCTCCCCTGCTCCTGGATTGGAAGAATCAACATCATGAAAATGACAATGTTGCCAAGGGCTATCTACAAATTCAATGCAATACCCATCAATATCCAAATGTCATTCTTTAAAGAAATAGAAGAGGCAATCCAAAATTTCATATGGAATAATAAAAGCAAAAACACTTTTTAGCAGAAAGAACAGCACAGGAAGAATTTCCATACCAAACTTTAGACCCTATTACAGAGCTATAGTGACCAAAACTGCTTGGTACTGGCACAAGAACAGGCCTGACCAATGAAATAGAACTGAGGACCCAGATATTAAACCACAGACCTAAGGCCACGTAATCTTTGATAAGGGAGTCAAAAAGTAGAATGGAAGAACGACAGCCTCTTCAACAAATGGTGCTGGCAGAACTGATTAAGCACCTGCAGAAAGCTAAATTTGGATCTTTCTTTGTCACCTGCACTAGGATTAACTCCAAATGGATCAAAGACTTCGTGGTAAAAGCCGATTCACTTAAAACTTTACAAGAAGGAATAGGAGATACACTAGGTCTCCTTGGCACAGGTTGAAACTTTCTTTCTTCTTTTTTTTTTTTCGAAGCTTTCTTAATAAGGACCAAGAAACACAAAAAATCAGAGAAAGGCTGGATAAGTGGGACTGCATTAAACTGCAGAGCTTCTGTATGGCAAAGGACATAGCTAGCAAATTAACTAGAAAGCCTACAGAGTGGGGGAAGATCTTCATTAACCATACAATGAACAAAGGCCTTATATCTCAAATATATCTACAGCTCCAAAAATTGAATCACTCCAAAACTGATCTCCAAAGAAACAATCATCCCATTAAAAGATGGGCCAAAGACTTAAAGAGAGTCTTCTCTGAAGAAGAAACAAAAATGGCCTATAAACACATGAAGAAATGCTCAGTATCTCTGGTCATAAAAGAAATGCAAATCAAAACAACTCTAAGATTCCACCTCATTCCAGTTAGAATGGCCAGGATCAAGAAATCTAATCACAACAGATGCTGGAGGGGATGTGGCCAGGAGGGATCACTACTACACTGTTGGTGTGAGTGCAAACTCATTCAACCATTATGGAAAGCAGTATGGCAGTTCCTCAAAAGACTAACCATAGAGCTCCCCTATGACCCAGCAATTCCACTACTTGGCATTTACCCAATTGTTCAGTAACAAGGACATACTAAATCCATTAGCACAACGATGTTCATTGCAGCACTATTTACCATAGCAAAGATATGGAACCAACCCAGATGTCCCTCAACTGATGAGTGGATCAACAAGATGTGGTATTTGTACACAATGGAATTCTATGCTGCTGTTAGAAAGAATGACATCGACCCATTTGTTAGGAAATGGAAAGACTTAGAAAAGATCATATTAAGTGAAGAAAGCCAGACTCAAAGGAACATAGGCTCAATGGTTTCCCTCATTTGTCATAATCAGTAGAAACCTTGGGCTCTCCTAGCAGATATTTGCAATAGAGCAAAACCTAGATACATACAGTATGACGCTAAATGAAAGGACCTCTAGGATATAGAAACAAAAGCCATATAATGAGTGATTGTTATCCTTAATGTACTATGTTATCTCTCATCTCTTTTGCTGTCCCTTGGTTATCTCATATTGTTATAGTATCTCACTTTGTTATCTGATATATTGGATAAATGTGTATTTGGTTAATTGAAATTGGATAGGGAAGGGGGGAAAACAAGATGAGGGCTGGGAGTGGGGGGGAGGGAAATGGGGACCAAGACCAGAGAAAGGGTATTAATGTATATGAGGTAATGCACCTTCTATCTGGCGAATATAATGTAACTCTTCTATTAGTTACAAAATATATATATATATATAAAAATAAACATGGTCCTCTTCCTCAATTCCAGCTTTGGCTTGACCTATTCTATTCCTTGAGATTTGGCTGTGTTTAGAACTTAGTTGCTAAATGTCATGAAATTTTGTTCCTTTGCCTTGATGCATTAACTTTGTGATTAATTTGGCATAGGGTGGTGCTTTCCTGTGGTTTCTATCAGGGACTTTATGGCAGGAAAAAAAAAACCTGACAAGCCTATTAAGGACTCTTTTAATTCCTCTCAGCCCTACTTTTATTGATTTCCCCATAGCCACCTTCCTCCCCCTTTTGTGGGTTTGCTCCAGGACCCATTATCCAAAGACTGTTCTTTCTGGCCACTGCAGATGAATTTGGGCCTGATCCTTGCTCTCCACTGAAACTTTCAGAGTTACATTCTCCCTGACATCCAAGGTGAAAACTGTATGAAAGCAGTAAGCCAGAGAAGATCTCCAGAATCTTCTATCTCTCATGTTACAGAACTTAACAGTGGCTTCCTGAAGTCTTTCTCAATGTTGTTGTTGTTGTTTGTTTTCACACACACACAAAAACATTCTCTCATGAGATTTTATGCAAGTTATGAGAAAAAGAGGAATCAATGCAGACCACTGAATCATTTTTAATGCTCTTTATCCTTTCCCTGTAGAAGACTGCAGGTTCCAAGTCTTCTTCCCCCACTCCCCAGTAACTTCCCTTCTTGTCAGACTCATGTCATTGAGCAGGAGCATCATTACATCCAGAATATTACATTTCTGTGAACAACTATCATTAAACAACAATGGATACGAAGTTAATATGCCATAAGTATATAACTGGGTATAGGCATGTAACTATTGTAAGAAACCCAGATAAATTGCAATCATTGTCATGAAAAAGTCACAAATGTTTTTTTTTTTTTTTTTTTTTTTTTTGCCAGTCCTGGGATTGAGCTCAGGGCCTGAGCACTGTCCTTGGACTTTCTCAAGGCTAGAGCTCTACCACTTGAGCCTCAGCACCACTTCCGACTTTTTTTCTATGTATGTGGTACCGAGGAATCGTACCCGGGTCTTCATGCATGCTAGGCAAGCACTTTAACCACTAGGCCAAACTCCCGGCCCTTTTTGGTTTTTTTGAGTTAAAAAATTTATGGGAGAGGGAAGGAGGAGGGGAAAGGAGACAAAAATATGAAAAAGAGTATCAAGGTTCAAGAAGTAATGTACCTATAATCTGATGAATGTAACTGTAACCCCTCTATACATTATCCCGACAAAAAATACAATTAAAAAAACTTACATGTGGGAAGGGAAGAGTGACAAAAGGATTAAATCTGATTAAGATACATTGTATTCATACATGGATAGGTCAAAATGAAACTACTTTGTATAACTCATGGATGTTAATTAATATAAATAAATACATATTGGTAGGGTGCTGGTGGCTCACACCTGTAGTCCTAGCTATTCAGAAGGCTGAGATCAGATGATCATGCTTCAAAGTCAGCCCAAGCAGTAATGTCCATGAAACTATCTCCCATAAATTACCAAAACAGCTATAAATGGACCTGTGGCACAAGTGGTACCCATGAACAAAAGACACTTAGGGACAGTAGATAGGTCTGAATTCGAGTCCAGTATCAGCTTTGATTAATTAATTAATATTAAAAATTACATGTTCACATTGATGTCAATATTTTTAAATATGATTCCATGTCTACAGGAAAAAGACTTTATAAAGTGTTGTTTTATAATTTCAAATATATGAACCATGATAATATAGAAAAAATATCAGACAAGGATTCAGAAACCTTGGTTTTAAAATCTTCCTTCTAAAATCTCATTCCAAACACAGACAAATCACAAGTAATCTGTCTTATTCTATAAAATAATAGCTATTCTCTTAACTTGGAAGAGATTTTCCTAAAAGTAACAAATACTTGAATTTTAAAACAAACCTTAGAGATGCTAACACAGTATGCTCCTCTGCCATAGGAAGAAAATGCAGTCAAAAGAGGTTACATGGCTTGCTTATAAAAGGATGGGCTGGGAGTTTGGCCTAGCGGTAGAGTGCTTGCCTAGCATGCATGAAGACCCAGGTTCAATTGCTCGGTACCACATACATAGAAAAAAAGCTGGAAGTGGTGCTGAGGCTCCAGTGGTAGAACTCTAGCCTTGAGGAAGTCCAAGGACAGTGCGCAGGCCTTGAGCTCAAGCCCAGGACTGGCAAAAAAAAAAAAGTTTATAGATTTTCTTTTTTCTTACTTTTTCATCTTCATTTTTTTGTGTTTGCTTGTTATTTCTTCTGAGACAGTATTGTTATTTAGCCCAGGTTGACCATGAACTTAGTAATAAGCCCAGGATCCAGCTCCAGCCTCCTGAAAGCTGGAATAAGAGACAAACACAGCCATACCTGGCTCTTTATATTTATTTTATTTCTGTCTTTTCTTTTTTCCTTTCCTCCCTCCCTTCTTTACTTCTTTCCCTTCTTTCCCTTTCTCTTTCTCTCTTTCTCTACCTCCTCCTTCTTTCTTCTTTTCTTCCTCCTTTTTTCTTCTATTGCCTCTTTTGGTTTTCAGGGATAGGTTCTTGCTATATAGCTTAGGAATTCATGATCTTTCTGCCTCAATCTCCCTAGTGCTGGGGTTACAAGCAATATGCCACCATAGCTGGCTCAGGTTTCTTATTAGATGATGAAAATGTCCTGGCATTGTGCAGTGGTGATACATAGCTTTGAAAAACATTACTGAAATATCTCAAAGCACCTTTACACATTCTGGAGAAAATACTAAAATCCCATTGAATTAAATATTTATTTTTAACTTTAATTTTTTTAATTGTAAAGGAAGTGTACAGCAGGGTGACAGTGACATAAGTCAGGACATCAGTTCATTTTTTTGGAACAGTGTCACCTCCTCCCTTGAAGTATATATTTAAATGAGGTAAAGTGTATGGTATAAGTAAGTATTAAAAATAGACTGCTAGGCACCAGTGGTTCACATCTGTAATCCTAGCTACTCAGGAGGCTGAGATTTGAGAATTGTGGTTCAAAGACAGTTGAACCACAAAAAGCTGAAAATAAAGCTATGACTCAAGTAGTAGAGCACTAGCTTTGAGCAAAAAGAGCTCAGGGACAGTGCCCAGCTCCAGAGGTCAAGATCCAGGACCACACACACAAAGAATTCAATGTATGGTTTGTCCTAGATCAGGCACTCCACTTATCTCCAATCTTGACAGTTAAATAATCAGAGGAAGTTGGAATTTTGAAAAGTCTCCAAATATTTTTATTTCATATTTAAGCTTGAAATCTACAAGTTTTACATATTACACATGTCTTCCAGATCATCTCCATATCACTTTATTTCTCTCCTAAATAATATGAAGCCAAAATGAAGTGGTTACATTTGATTTTGATCACCATTTTTTATATCTTCTAATCTATTTATTCAGTTCCAAACTAGCATTATAATTCTATTCACATTTATTCATTTCCCTGTGACTCTGTACACTTTCTAATACCTTCTCTCTATCACTTAAGTCCCTATAGTCATTTTCTTGTCCATAATTAGCATGTAGATTCTCCTACTAATCCCATGTTGTCTTCTAAAGTACTAGATTCTACTATTAACAAACTTTCTTATACTGACAACTTTCCTCTAACACCATTTTTATCTCCTTGCCATCTTCCTCTGAACTTCCTTGGATAAAGAGGTGCTTATTTCAACACCAAGAATTGGAAGTATTATTCTCCTGCCTCTGCACTAGGGTTTCTAAACCATGCTTCTCATTTGCTTCTCTGACATTCTCTTGAAATACCACTTTCAACTTTAGTTCTACTGTTTGTTTGCCATCATACCACACTTTCATAGTGCTCAAAAGTTTGAACACAGGGTTATGGGTATTTCTCTTTATTTACAGACTTTTCATCTCTGGCTCACCTACCTTATTATCCAAATGGGGGAAAGCCATGTAACAGGCACATCTTTAAATTTCTTTTTTTTTAAAAAATTATTGTAATGTATAGAGGGGTTACAATTATATTTGCCAGATAGTAGGTGTATTACTTCTCACACATTGATACCCCCTCTCATTTTTTTGTCCCCATTTCCCTGCCCCCACCACCTCCCAGTCATCTTGTTTTCCTCCCTTCCCTATACTATTTTAAGTAAACAAATAAACATATATACAATATACCAGGTAACAAAGTCAGATACAGTATCAATATGAGATTAACCAAAGGGCAACAAAAGAGAAGAGAAATAGCATAGTACATTAAGAACCACAATCATACAAGATAAAGCTCTTGTTTTCATATCCTGGAAATCCTTTCATTTAGCCTCATCCTATATGACCTAGGTTTTGTGCTATTGTAATCCTCTGCTAGGAGAGTCCTAGGTGTGTACTAATTTATGACAAATGAGAGAAACCATTGAGCCCATGTTCCTTTGAGTCTGGCTTACTTCACTTAATATGATTTTTTTCCAAGGTTTTCCATTTCCTTACAAATGGAGCAGTGCCATTCTTTCTGATGGCAGCATAGAATTCCACTGTGTTTAAAATTCCACATCTTCTTGATCTAATCATCTACTGAGGGGCACTTGGGTTGGTTCTGTATCTTCGCTATGGTAAATAGTGCTGCAATGAACATCATTGTGCTAGTGGCTTTAGTATGTCCTTGTTGTGGACATTTGGGTAAATGCCAAGAAGTGGAATTGCTGGGTCATTGGGAAGCTCTATGTTTAATCTTTTAAGGAACCACCATACTGCTTTCCATAGTGGTTGAATGAATTTACACTCCCACCAACAGTGTAGTAATGTGGAGCTTTAAATTTCTTTCCATTCTTTACATGAGCCCCTCTGGCTCATGCTCAATCTTCTTATCACTCACTAGCTCTACCTCAAGAGATCTTTTCTACTGTGACCAGTCTTCTTTTAACTTGTTTTGAAATTCCCTGTTCCAGTTTCTTAAAATTAATAATCTTCTTGACCTCTTCAGTCTGTTAGCTCCCTGCCGATACTATCTTTCCATATTCACTGTAGTTTGTAAGGACAATTGTTTCAACTATTTTCTTATTACTATTTGCAATTCCTTCCATTCCATGACCTTAACACATTGCCTCTCCTGCCAGTCTCTGAATGAGGACCAACACAGCCATCTGCTTTTTCCATTCTACTCTTGCGTTGCCAAGAAAATTGCGTAACCTTGTTTCTAATTTATTGTATTATTTATTATCTAGATTCAGCCAGTTGGCTTAATTACTTCTATCCTGTATTTGCTATTATCTTTGTGTCTGCACGCATGCTCATTCACACTAGCACTAGGACTTGGGGTCCTAAGGATTTTGCTCAGCTGTTTTTTGTTTTTGTTTGTTGTTGTTGTTCACAGCTGGCAATTCTACCAGTTGAATCATACTTCTACTTCCAGCTTTTTTTTTTTTTGCCAGTCCTGGGCTTAAGCTCAGGGCCGGAGGACTGTCCTTGGACTTTTCTCAAGGCTAGAACTCCACCACTTGAGCTTTTTCTAAGTATGTGGTACAAAGGAATCGAACCCGGGTCTTTGTGCATGCTAGGCAAGCACTCTACCACTAGGCCAAACTCCCGGCCCTACTTCCAGCTTTTTGCTGGTTAAATAGAGATAAGAATCTCTTGATTTGTCTTCCCAGGCTAGCACCAAACCTCAATCTTCAGATCTCAGTTTTCTGAGCCACTAGTACTTAGCAAATAAAATTTTTAAAATCTTATTTAATTCTCAAGGTATCTGTCTCAATAATGTTAGAGAGACCTTCTAATTGTCATTCCCAATGGATTTTTTTTATGGCACTGAACATGGAACCTAGGGTCTTCAATGTGCTAGACAGGTATTCTACCAGTGAGCTAGGTCCCCAACCAGGCCTTTCAGCAGTTTTTTCTAATTTGACTTCTCCAGTGGAATGGATACTGTCACCACAGCCCCACTGAATACAATTTCTCCCTTCTCTTAGATTTTATCACGTCATTCTCTTCCTATCCCTTGCTATCTGCTTTTCATTTTCTGTATTTGTTTTCTTAAATACTCACCCAACCTACTTTTCTCCATGAATATTCTGTATACATATTCCTTGGGTAATGTGATCCACTTTAATGACAGATCAGATCAGACCAGATCAGATATCATACTTCATATCTATAACCCCAGCACTCAGGCAGGACCTTAAGTTTGAAAAAAGCCTGGACTACACAGCAAGAACTTGTCTGAAAAATAAGTGTACAGTTCCATAGTGGTAAGTATATTCACATTGTTGTGAAATAGATCTTCAGGACTTTTTTTTTCTTGCCAAACTGAAACTCTATTACCCATTCAAAAATAACAACTACTTATTTTCTTACCCCCTCAGCTCCACATTCTATTTTTATTTTCTGTTAATTTGACTACTCATATACCTCATATATATGGAATCATACATATTCATCTTTTTATAATTGGATTAAAGTTCACCGATGCTGTAGCATATAGTGATATTTTCTTTCTTTTTTCTTGTCAGTTATAGGGCTTGAACTCAGAGCCTGGGTGCTGTCCTTTAGCTCTTTTTTCAAGGGTAGCACTCTACCATTTCGAGTGACAGCTATACTTCCAGTTTTTTTGCTGATTAACTGGGGATAAGAGTCTCAAAGACATTCCTGCCTGGGCTGGCTTTGAACTGTGATCCTCAGATCTCAGCCTCCTGAGTAGCATGAATAGCATGAGTGACCAGTGCCTGGAATTTTGTTCTTTTTGATAATAGGAGGGCTGAAACTCAGGGCCTCACACTTGCTAGACAAGAACTCTACCACATCAGCCATTCCTCAAGCCTTTTCATCATCATTGTTATTTTTTTGGCTAGTCTTGGGCCTGAATGCTGTCCCTAAACTCCTTTTGTTCAATCTACCATTTGACCTACAGCACCACTTTTGGCGTTTTCTGTGATTAATTGGAGATAAAAGTTTCATGGACTTTCTTACCTGGACTGACTTCAAACTTCGATCCTCAGATCTCAGCCTCCTGAGTAGCTAGGATGACAGGTGTGAGCCCCTAGCCTCCAGCAAACCCGTTATTTCTTTGATGGACACTTGGGATGTTCCTACCGGTTGGTTATCATGAATAGTACAGTTATCAACAGTGCAAATATCACCTTTAGACTCGGCTTTTAGTTGTCTTGTATGTATGCCTGAAAGTGAGGTTGCCGGATCATTTGGTAGTTCTGTTATTGGTTTTCTGATGAACTGCCATACAGTTGAGTGACTTTTCACCGTATTTGCAACAAAAATTTATATTTTGTACCTCAATCTGTCTTCTGGAAAACATAGAGATGTATCTCTTCATAGATCCTGTCATCTACTGTTCTTTCCAGTACATGTATATAGATTATATATAAGTTCTTATTAAAAGACTGTCTTTTTTTGGGGGGGGGGGAGTCCTGGGGCTTGAATTCAAGATACTGGGTGCTGTCCCCTGAGATTTTGTGCTCAAATCTAGTGCAATACTACTTGGGCCATTGCTCCATTTCTGGCCTTTTGATGCTTACTTGGAGATAAGAATCTCATCATGGACTATCCTGCCTCAGCTGGCTTTGAACTGCATAATTTATCTTTCTTATATTAAATAGGGTGGAAATAGGAAGAAAATATGAAAATCGATATTGTATTGAAGTAAGGAAACTGTGTCTATGCTTCCTCTAGATAATTAGCCCTTGATTTCCCGATTGTTGCCCTGAATGGTTTCCTTTTTTATTAGGTTAAATTGCACACACATTTTGTGGTTTGGGCTTTGTGCTAGTTGCATTTGGGGATGCTGATCCTTGAGACAGGAGCTACCAGCAGTCCTCCATCTCTCCAATAAGGATTCACAATTTAGCCCCTTACATGGTGGCGACTCTGTTTCTTGTGACTGAATTTCCTTATAACAATATGACCATAATTCTACCTGTGTTTTAGGAAAAACACACATAGATGGATCATATACTGGATAAACTTTAATCCAATCATACCACAATGAGCTAAATATGCCAATAAAAATTTTAGAAAAGTTTGGCAAATAACTTTATAACACTACTGATGACAAATATTGTTGGAAGACGTGGACATTCAGTATTATTTATGAGATGATAAAGACACTAAGTAATATTTGCAACAATATTTTTAAGTAGTCTTGAGCTTTAACTTAGGGTCCAGATTTATAATTGGAAATAAAAGGTAATACAGGGCAAAGAATTATTACGTAAAGACTCTCAAGACACCTCTCTCTCTCTCTCTCCCTCCCTCTCTCTCTCCCTCCCTCCCTCTCTCTCTCCCTCCCTCCCTCCCTCTCTCCCTCCCCCTCCCTCCCTCCCTTCCTCTCTCTCTCTCTCTCTCTCCCCCCCCCTCCGAGGTATATCTTACCATGAACACACCCTAATACCTAGAGAGTAATTATTCTGTGAATTAGGATGAGACGGTGAGTTCAATCCTCAGCAATGAGACAAAACAAACAAAAATAAGCCAAAGCTGGTGGCTTGAAAACCAGAAGTAGTGTTGTGATGCAAGTGGTAGAGCTCTAGCCTTAAACTGAAGAGCTCAGGGACAGTGATCAGGCCAAGAGTTCAAGCCCTACAGCTGACAAAAACAAAACAAAACAAACCCCAAACTACAGTATAATTCCAAGATCTCTTTAGTGGTAAATCTTTCAGATATTTTTAGTAGTAGATCTGGGGTGAGATGTAGGAATTTGCATTTTTAGTTTGTTTTTCAGGTACTTCTGACAAGGTGGTCTTCTGATCATACTTCAAAGTACTGGAAAGCTGGGCAATTGATGGAGTCAATTAGAAACATGTCCTTCTCTGTTGTCAAGGGTATTCTTGCAGGGAAAGTTTACTGACCTTGCTGAAAGGGTGGAGGAATCATTTTTCTCTTGGACTGTCATGAGACTTTTTTGTTTGTTTTTAAAGATGGAAAGACACACTAAGTATACAAACTTTCCCATTAAGAACTGAAGTGCTTTTGTGAATTGTGGTAGGCTCACAAAGAACCTGGGCTTCAGAAAAGAAAATTTAATCTACAGGGGCAAAAGGAGAGAATTTAAAAACCCACACAAGCCAGATAATCTTGTTTCTGGAATAAGAGATGGATATATAGGTAATAAAACAAGCAAAGTAAGATGGTTGTAGGATCTAGGTAATAGGTATATGGGTGTTGACTATACTATAAACTTTCAACATTTTTGTAGGCTTCAACTCATTTTTCCAATTGTTAAACTCCAGGACACTGGTGTTTCCATTTACTTTATTTTGAATCAGCTGGATTTAACAAGTTCATTCTTTTTTTCTTTTGTCTAACTCATGTTGCTCTCTATAGTCTGTGTCTCACAGATCTTAATTTTCACAACTGTGCTGAGTGTTCCTCCAATCAGATATTTCGACATTTATGTGTGTGTGTGTTGAACTGTGTTACTAGTTAACTCAAAAAAAAAAAAAGTCCTAGGGCCGAGTGGTAGATTGCTTGCCTAGCATGCAATGAAGACTTGGGTTCGATTCCTCGGTACTACAGACATAGAAAAGCCAAAAGTGGTGCTGTAGCTCCAGTGGTGTAGTGCTAACCTTGAGGAAAGCCCAAGGGCAATGCTCAGGCCCTGAGTTCAAGCCCCAGCCCCCCTCCCCGCAAAAAATCCTGGGTTATTATCTCCACAAAGATAGAGGTTGTGCCTATGAGTGAAGAGGGAATATTTTTTCTTCATTTTATCTACAAGTTTTGTAATTATTACTTAAACCTCCCTTATATTTAATTTTCAGATTCCAGCGCTTGAACCGTCAGCTGGTGCTCATCATTTGAGTCATGTCTTCAGTTCAGTTTTTCTCTTTTCTTTCTTTCTTTCCTTCCTTCTTTCTTTTTCTCCCTCCCTCCTTTCCTTCCTTCCTTTTTTGTGCCAGTCCTGGGGCTTGGAGCTTGAACTCAGGGCCTGCATGCTGCCCCTCAGCGTGTACTTCCTGCTTTTTCGTGGTTAATTGACAATCTCACAGTCCTAACTGCTCAGGCTGATTTCAAATTGTGATCCTCAAATATTTCCCATGAGAAAAGAAAGCAGGATACAAAGAAGTACGTTTATTTCAAGGCCCATGACAAATAAAAAATATAGAGGGAGGTCATTTTTTATTTTTGGTTTATTTGTTTGTTTGCCTGTACTGTGAGGTGAAAACTCAAGATCTGAACACTGTCCCCGAGTTTTTTCATTCAAGGCTGGCACTCTGTCACTTAAGCCACAGCTTTGTTCACAGCTTTTTTGGTGGTGAATTGGGGATCAGAGTCTCATGAACTTTCCTAATCATGATGGCGTCAAACAGTGGTTCGTAGATCTCAGCTTAAAATTCGTTTCTTTTTTTTTTTTTTTCTTCACTACTGAGGCTTTTGCTGTCCTTGGACAGTGAGTGCCCAGGCCCTGAATAGCAAAAAAAAAAAAAAAAAGTAGAAATGATTCTTTGGGGGAATTATTTATGCACTGTCTGGATTTTTATAATGAAATACCTTAAAAATTGTATTGAAGTTTTGAGCACCTTAGGCCAGAATAGCTACCTAGGGTGAAGATACTTTTCTTTTTTTTATTTTTATTGTAATTAGTAAAAGGGTTACATGATATTTGCCAGATAGAAGGTGCATTAATTCACATACATTGATTCCCTTTCTGAAGATACTTTTCATATGCACTATTTCTTACCTTCTTCTTGTTGTAGCCTTCCTGAAAAGGAAGCAAATTTTTCCATAATCTTCTGCTTAATAACTTCAGGCATTCAAAATTGCTATTCTTCCTAAATATCTCATGGAATTTTTAAAAGAACTGCTTGAACTATAAAATAGCAGTCAAGGACTGTGAGTCAGCATATTACGTAAACATAAAATCAAAATAATTTAAAACACATAATATAATCTTTATGAAAGGCATATACACCTCCTTGGAGAAGCTTGGAGAAATTGAAGTTTGCAAATTTATGAATAGTTTATTACCTTTCAATACATATGTTGTGAATCAATAAAACAGAAGTGAAGGACAACAAGCTCATTATCAAGGCAGTTATTGATTCTCAAGTACTAAAATAGAATAGCACTGGAAAAGACAGAGAAAATAAGATTTTGTGTGTGGGGTAATAAAAAATAAAAATAAAAAGCATGTTAGGAACAAAGGACTAAAAAAACTATCAGTAGCTATTTAAATTATATATTTAATTTCTTCATCTTTTTGGTAATTGAAAATCCTGTTTACTTTTCACCTTATTTAAACATGTTTCAAAATTAGTTCAGAGGAGTATTGCTGGTTTTTATGTTTTGGTCAGAGAAAGGAACTCCAAGGTGGTACATGATGCTTATGACCCAACAACTGAGCCATGCCTCCAATCCCTCCATGCTTTTTAAAATCGACACCTTTAATGCTTTCAATTTCTTATAAACATTCCTTCTTACTTTTGTGAAATTTATCTTGATAGATGACTTACATTCTTACTTTAGTCAGCTCTGGCTACCCTAACAAAGTATCAAAGTTTGCTGGTTTAAACCACAAATTTATATTCTTACAGCTTCAGAGGCTAAAAGTTCAAACTACCAAGGTTTCAGTAAGGGCAGTTTTTAGTGAGAACTCTCTAGATTGTAGATGGCTACCTCAGTCTGTGAAATGAGACAGCTAGCTAGTTATTGTTACTTCTTCTTTAAAATGATTAACCCACCAAGACTTCATCTTTAACTCTAGACAGCTCCCCCAAAGCCTTATCTTTAAATACCTGGACTCTGGAATTTAAAGTTTCAACATATGAATGAGGGAGGGGACATAAACACACACACACATACAGGCCTAACATTTACTAACAGAAAAACTTACAAATCATCAAGCCACACAAGTCTGATTAGAAACACCTGATACAAATTAATTAGAAACAAATTATTCCCGTAAAAATTTTCCTTTTTTCTTCCTTTTATAGCAGTCTTAATTCAACAGGAAAGGAATATAGTGTTGTAAATGAAGAAAAAATTCATGTAGTCAAGACAAAAAACTGAGATATACATGATTTTGGCAAAAACAAATAGTATTAATGTACTTTGGGGGGTATGTTTAATAAAAACAACTTTGAACTTTGATTCTTTGGTTTTTTTTTTACTTAGAAATTTCTAATTGACATAATTATACATATTTACAAGATACAAAAGATTCTGAGGAGTAATCTAAAGCATTTGGATGTCATTGGAAAGAAATGTAACACACAATAACATTAATACATTATATTTTCATAGCTATTATTAAAACAATAGTAAAACACCTGCTTCTATTCAAATTACAGAAAACTGGGCTGGGAATATAGCACAGTAATACAGTGCTTGTCTAGCATGTAAAAGCTCTGGGTTTGACCCCTAGCACCATCAAAAAATAAAAATTAAAAGTATAAAATTAAAACAGAATACTGAAGCAAACAGATGAAGTTATAGTTGGTTTGCACTGGGTCTTAACCTAAGTTTAATACAATTAATTAGTTTTATTACTATATAAACTTGGTGGCACAACATGTGTTTTTATTGATTGTACAAATTTATTCATAACAGATATGTTGAATGCATGTAATCTTTAAAACATGGTCAAGAAGATTTTCTTAATGACTATGAGGTAAACAGAAAATATTTTTCAAATTTTTCAGTGGAAAAGTGGAGGAATGTTGAACAAAAAGTGACAGATCCAGAGTTATGTGCCAAGGCAAGGTCATCTGTTTATCACATTACAGTTATTTATAGGGTACAGGATTTTCATGCCTATAAGTGCTACAGATGAGTGCATATAAGAGGAAGAAGTAGAAATTCTATACTTCAGGTCTCTTAATGCAAAGAACAGCTGTGGAAATGAATCTTTAAAATTTTCAAAACTCAACCAGATGTGTATATGGTCCGTTGGTATCAAGCTTTAGTACTTGCCTGTTCCCGTAAGTGCCGTGTTTCACCACAACCCCAGCTTCAGCACACTTGCTGTTGGCAGCTAATTCTTTTTCACATAGAGTCACAAATTGCGAATAAAGTTCTAACCCTTCTTCTTTCCCACAGTTAGAGTGATACTGCATGTTTCTTCCTTTTACTCTGCCCCCGAGGGTGGCTTGAGGGATGATAAGAACATCACCAGGTAGATCCAATATAGAGACATGCTTGCCATTTTCGGTCTCACTTAATTTCACATTTAACAGTGTATTAACTGTTAGAGGATAAAAGGCAAAATATTTTGAAATAAAAAAACAAATTTGAAGAAAACCACCCTTCTTTCAAATTAGTTGGCAATTCCCACATTTAAAACCCAGTTTGTTAGTTAGCTCTTCCTCCTAACCTCATCGTGATTTGAAATTTTGCTTCACTGAACAGCTGAAGCATGAAGAACAAAACTTTATACAGAAAAGATCATGACTTTCTTTTTGTGGGTCATGGGACTTGAACTTGGCCTGGGCGCTACCCATGGGCCTGGGCACTGTCCCTGAGCTTTTCAGCTCAAGGCTTCCACCCTACCCTTGAGCCAAGCCCCATTTCCCATTTTCTAGAAGTTAATTGATAAGAGTCTCGGGTTCTTTTGTGCCAGGGTTGGCTTTGAACCTTGATCCTCAGATCTTAGCCTCCTGAGTAGCCAGGATTACAGATGTGAGCCACCACGCCTGGCTAAAATCATGACATTTTTAACCTACAGAATTAACTGTACCGTGGAACCTCAAATAAGTTTGCTTCAGAAGAATACTTAAGAAGATTTTCCTTCCCAGCTTCCTGTATTTTATAAGTCAATCCCATTAGAAAAATACCATGATAAATCCTTCTCAAACTAAACTCTCTTCTATAACAAAGATTATCAGAAGAGCATTTATTATTTTAAAATTAGTTACCTACAGTTTTGAGCTGTGACAAAGCTTTCACATTTAATCTTATTACATGCTGGCTCTTTTTGCTGTTTTATAACTTAGTTGAAATGGACTAATCATTTTACAAATACATTCTATGGCAGAAGTACAAAGATAAAATATGCTGTTACATATGAAAAAGTAAGGATACAGAGCTACTGATACTATCTTCATATACATACAAGGAAACGGTGATATTTTTATAGCATTTATGAGACTATAACAAGTGCCAAAACCACAATAAATATCTAGTGTCACTAAAAAAACTACATAAACTTAGAAAACATTTATACCTCAACATTAACCATTTTCAAAATTATAACAAAAGAAGTGTCTACTAAAACAGATATACTATCTAGGGAGATAGCAATAATGATATAAATGAATTCTGCTTGCAGAGAACAGTACTGAGAAAATGATAACATGGCTTTTTCTTTTTTCTTTTTGCAAATCCTAGGGCTTGAACTCGGGGCCTGGGCACTGTCCCTGAGCTTCTTTTGTTCAAGGCTAACATTCTACCTCTTGAGCCACAGCACTGCTTCCAGCTTTTTCTACTAATGTGGTACTGAGTAATCAAACCCAGCCCTTCCTGCATGCCAGGCAAGCACTCTACCACCAAGCCACATTCCCAGCCCCTAAATGGTAAACCTCTCACTTCTATTGTCAAATTAGACAAAAGCATACTTTTTTTTTAACAGGTAGCAAATAGTTTTAGTTATTACAGAATATATAGTAAGGATTTACTATATCCTTATAGTAAGGCTATCCTTACACTCAATTTAATTCTTAAGGTATGCTTTATACACCATCACTTTTCATTTAAGATATATTTAAATACCTCTACAATTTGTAAATTACAACTAGGGCTTTGCTATAGTAGTTCTTAGTGGTTGCTTCTATGGAAAACTCACTCTCCAGAGGGTTTCATTCCAAGCCTCAGGTTACTAAGAGATTAAGATGGCAATTTTGGATTAAAACTGGAGAGGTAGTATAAACTATTACACTTGTACACAATTCCCTCTACTGGCTACCTCTGGGAACTCAATACTGATATAAATATCAGTAGACAGAAACAGATCACAACAAATATAAGTAGAATTAATGTGACATAATGATCAATAGCATGTTGAAATCCAGACATCCTAACATAGGTTATCAACCAAATAAACCCAAAGATATTGACTAGAAATTAAGCTTTCACAGATCTCTGCACCATAGCCAATAATACTGAAGATGAATTGAGAAAGGCTTTCTAATTGCCACATTAGCTATGTATTACAGAATTACATATATTCCCAAGGGTTATAAAATTTGACTGGAAAGATGGGAATCCTTGTAATGAGTATGAGGTGGAGGTCTAAGAGTATCCCATCTCTTTGGTTTACTTTTCCTCTTAGAGGAAATTTATAGATAATAGATGTGTTTATTTATTTAGGCTTGAACTCAGGGCCTGGGAATAGACCATGAGCTTTTGAGCTTAAAGTCAGGGCTCTACCACTTGAGTCACAGCTCCATGTCTGTCCATCCTCCTGCTTCTCCCACCTCCATGGTTAATTGGAGACATCAGTCTCATGAACTTTTCCTGTTTGTGCTGGCTTGAACCATGATCCTCAGGTCTCAACCTCCTAAGTAGCCAGGATTACAGGCATGAGTCATTGATCCCAGCTAGTTATGTTTATTTTGCTTATAACTCAAACCAGCAGTCTGATTCTTCAGATGCATATGGTCCTTTACTGAGAATCATACTAAGTTTTCTGTTAGATTCTGCACTTGAAGATATAAGGTAGACCTCTCCTCAGTGTTTTTCAGTTCACCACAATCTTAAACATCTAGTTGACATGAACTCACAAAGACATACATGGGACTACTGAGCATGTCATCTGTGTAAAAATAAAATGCAGCTTGAATTTGTTGGGCTTATTTATTTTATTTTTTTTGTGGGTCATGGGGCTTGAACTCTGGGCCTAGGTGCTGTCCCAGAGCTCTTCAGCTCAAGACTACTGCCCTATCCTTGGGCCTAGGAGTTGTCCCTAAGCTCTTCAGCTCAAGGCTACCATCCTACTCTTTGAACCACAGCCCCACTTCCCCTTTTCTAGTGATTAATTTGGAGATAAGAGACTCACAGACTTTAGGACTTTAGTGCCAGGCTGGCTTTGAACCGAGATCTTCAGATCTCAGCCTCCTGAGTAGCTAGTATTATGGGCATGAGCCACTGTGCCTGGCTTGGTGGGCTTACTTTAGGTTAAGATTCATTTAAGATTCTATGATTCAACCTGAGGAAGTCAATCTTATGTAAGAATGAGAAGAATTTTCCCCCTGTTTTTGAAGAATCTTACTATATTTTTATGACCAATAAGGATTTAATTCAGGGCAAAATATTAACGTTGGCTAACAGGTCTACAATACCACAACATCAGGACCTTACAAATTATCCTCTACAATAGAAGTCCTCATTTCATTTTCTTCTTAACTTCTCAAACATTTCTTACTATGTTCTCGCTCGCTCAAATTTCAAACTATTGTATATACTGCCTTGTTATTATCTTCTTTCATAATCTCTTTAATGTAATTTTCATAGCTGTCAAATGTGTTTGTAATAGTAGTATAAAAAAGCCATAGCTTGGGGCTGGGAGTTTGGCCTAGTGGTAGAGTGCTTGCCTAGCACGCACAAAGACCCGGGTTCGATTCCTCGGTACCACATACATAGAAAAAAGTTGGAAATGGTGCTGAGGCTCAAGTGGTAGAGCTCCAGCCTTGAGAAAGTCCAAGGACAGGCCCTGAGCTCAAGCCCAGGACTGGCAGAAAAAAAAAAGCCATAGCTTTCTGTCCAAGGTGTTCAGTAAATTATTTGCTCTTGAGTTTATTTGATCTCTTCTAAGTTAATGTCTATAATCTTCAACTACTTAATATTTATATATACCTATAATTTACATTTTTATAATTTGGAGACAGAGTCTTACTATGTTGACTATAATGGCTTTGAACTCTGAATGAGGGAATACTCCTCTTTTAGCCTCCAGCGTAACTGGCTCTATAGGCATGTACTGCTGTGTCCAATTCATATTATTTTTTCTGGTCCTTCCTAGGATTTGAACTTGGGAAACTAGGCATTGTCCCTGAGCTCCTTTTGTTCAAGGTTAGCACTCTACTACTTGAGCCACAATGCCACTTGCAGTTTTTTTATTTTGTAATTTATTGGAGATAAGAGTCTTACGGTGCTTTGAACTATAATCCTCAGATCCAAGCCTTCTGAATAGCTAGGATTACAGGCATGAGCCATCAGTGCCTGGCTCAGTTTTTCCTTCCTCCCTTCCTTCCTTTCTTCCTTCCTTTCTTCCTTCCTTCCCTCCCTTCCTCCCTTCCTTCCCTCTCTCTTATTATCTCCTCTCTCTCTTCCTTTCTTTTCTTTTACTTTCTTTCTCCTTCTCCCTTTCCCCCTCCCTCCCTTCCCCACTCTCTTTTCTTTTGCTGGTCCTGGGGCTTGAACTCAGAGCCTGGATGCTGTTCCTGAGCTTCTTTTGCTTAAGGCTAATGTTCTTCCACTGGAGCCACAGCACTACTTTTGTTTTTTTCTGAGTTTATTGGAGATAAGAGTCTTACAGTCTTTCCTGACAAGTCTGGCTTTAAACTGTGATCCTCATCCTCCGGAGTAGTTAGGATTATAAGCGTGAGTCTCTAGTCCCTAGTTGTAGTTTGTATTTCTTATTGATTCAACTAACAGGTGCAATCCTCCATTAATAAGGATGACATAAAATATGTCCAAGGGCTGGGAGTCTGGCCTAGTGGTAGAGTGCTTGCCTAGCATGTACTGAAGACCTGGATTTGATTCCTTGGTAGCATATACATAGAAAAAGCCAGAAGTGGTGCTGTGGCTTAAGTGCTAGAGTGCTAGCCTTGAGAAAGCCTAAGTACAGTGCTCAGACCCTGATTTCAAGCCCCAGGACTGGCAAAAAAAAAAAAAATCTCCAAGATTAGAGATAGCTATATTACTTCAAGCTTTTTTTTCTTTTTTTTTCTTTTCTGGACATTAAAATCAAATACTGACTTCAGACAACATGTAATTGATTTGATATATGTGAATCTATATGACTATCATAAAGAATGTGCAATGCAGTGTTATGGATATTTCAATATACAAACTCTAGCCAAATAAATTATTGTCCAGATATCCTTTAACACTTACTTTTGCTTTTGATGCAACCAGAGGAAGTATGGTTGTGATAACACTAACTTTGGTTTAAAAACTAGAATTGTAGTCAGGAGTTTGACCTAGTGGTAGAGTGCTTGCACAGCATGCACAAAGACCTGGGTTTGATTCCTCGGTACCACATATACATAGAAAAATCCAGAAATGGTGCTGTGGCTCAAGTGGTAGAGCTCTAGCCTTGAGAAAGCCCAAGGACTGTGCTCAGGTCCTGAGTTCAAGGCCCAGAACTGGCAAAAAAACAAACCAAAACAAAACAAAACAAAAACAAAGTAGAATTGTAGTATTTGCACGTATTTTTTTGTTGCTGTTGTTGTTAGTCATGGGGCTTGAGGCTACCATTCTACCCCTTGAGCCACCGTGCCATTTCCAGTTTTCTAATAGTTAACTGGAGATAAGAGTCTCATAGAACTTTTGTGCCTCATGCTGGCTTTGAACTGCGATCCTCAGAACTCAGCGTCCTGAGTAACTAGGGTTATATGTGTGAGCCACCAGCACCCAGCTTATTTGCAGTTATTTCTTTTTTTTTTTTTCTTTTTTCTTTTTCCAGTTGTGAGACTTGTACTCTGGGCCTGGGCATTGTCCCTGAGCATTTCAGCTTAAGGTTACTGCCCTACCACTTGAATCACAGTGTCACTTCCGATTTTCTAGTGATTAATTGGAGAAAAGAGTTTCACAGACTTTTTAGTGACTGGGCTGGCGTTGAATCTTGATCCTCAGATCTCAGCCTCCTGCGTAGCTAGAATTACAGGTATGAGCCACCATGCCCAGCTTGCACGTATTTCTTACAAAGACAAATGTAAATGGTTAATATAAATTCTTTTATAACAATGATACAATTTTCATTTGTATTAATTTGACAGGACTTACACCTTGTATAACAGTATTGTCTATTGCCTCTGTTCTCTTATCTAGAGGGTAAGGAAAACATTAGGAAATGAACAATCTATTTCTTCTTATGTGGCTATCAACAACTTTCTGCAACCTTGGCCTAAACTATCCTGTGTGTATTTTGTGTGCTTATAAATCAACCTAAAAGCTATTATGACAAGCTATATATATTCTAAAAGAATTGTACAATATATGCATACTTTAATTGTAATAGACAAATAGCTAAAACCAATAATACTAAACAGCTAGCTACTGACCAACTTATAGACCAGGACAATTTATTACTATATTTCTATAGTTTAATGGTAGAGTACTTCTCAGTTATGCAAGCAAATAAGAAAGATAGTGTTCCTTGTATATTGCTATTCTTATATTCACTTGTATATTGCTGTTCTTTCTTATTCATTAAAAGAAAAAAATCAAACACTTACCCATTTTGGAAAGAAGCTCTTTGTCAGCTCCCTTAAAGAAGCACACATAAATCACTAATCCTCTCTGAACCTACAAAAAAAAAATCACCACAGAAAAGTCTGGTTATGAAGAAGCCCATAGAGATTCAGAACTAAATGAGTAAAAATTCAATTAAATTTTACAAACATAGACATTAAAAGCAACAGGTGATTCCTAAATATAAAAAACAATCTGTTCACATTTTAATCACCATTACTATTTCATTAAAAAATTAAGGTTTTTATTTATTTATTTTGTGCCAGTCCTGAGGCTTGAACTCAGTGCCTGGATACTGTTCCTGAGATTTCATTTGTTCAAGGCTAAAGTGCTCTACCACGTGAGCCATCATTCTACTTCTGATTTAAAAGCAAAAAATGAGATAAGAGTCTCAGAACTTTCCTGCCCTGGCTGGCTTCAAACCACTATCCTCAAACCTTAGCCTTCTGAGTGGCTAGGATTACTAGTATGAGTCACTAGTCCCTGGCAGGTTTTTATTTTTAAACAATGGCCATCACTATCATTTCATAAATTTACTTCTATTTCAATAGAAGTTAGTAGCTTTTTCAACGAGGTTCCCCTCATCCACCAAAAAGGATGTCCGGCTTAGAAACACTTAATATTCAAGGCCCATTTATTCAGTACTATATGCATTCACATTATACTAGACAGGAGTGATGAATAAGCAGCAGCCTGACTGATATATTTTGATATCATCACTCTATTCCTTCTGGCTTATTTACTTACACATAGTGAATTGTCTGATTATTTGTTATTGTTATTAATACCTTAAATAAACGTAATGATTAGGATTAGGAAATTATATTTATGATAATAAATTCTGCATGACAAGATTGGTTGCTACCAAGAACACAAAGTTATTTATTTTACACAGCAACTTGGATATTTTTATTAGCTCTTATAAGACAGGCTATAGGAAAATAGGTATTTGACAAATGACTTTGATTCTGCTGGTTGAGTCATTAAATTCATGATTATATATGTACCTTGTGGATTGCAGGGGCTATCAAAGACTAAATGAATTAATAAACATCGTGTTTAAAACATTGCTGGGTTCACTGTTAGTCCTGTGATTATTAAATGAATATATAAAACAAATTTAAAGGCAGAAGTGCAATTTATCTCAAATATTAACTTCCACAGTACTTCATATGCTTTATGCATTACAGGGTCTCAATTTATATCTTAATTGCATTAATATTCAACTTTATCTTCTTGGCTCCATTATCTATATAGTGTCCTTGGTAACTATAGCTCTGTATTCACACTTACATGCAAAAGGAGTCATTTTTTTATTGTAAGGTACAGAGGGGTTACAGTTACATTCACCAGAGAGTAGGTGCATTACTTCTCACACATTGATACTCCTCATGTTTTTGTACCCATTTCCCTCCCCCCACCCTCTCCCAAACATCTTGTTTTCTCCCTTCCCTTTCCTATTTCAAATAAACAAATAAACATAGATACAACATACCAGGTAACAAAGTCAGATACAGTAACAATATGAGATTAACCAAAGGGCAACAAAAGAGAAGAGAAATAACACAATACATTAAGAACAACAATCACACAAGATAAAGCTCTTGTTTCCATACCCAAAAGGAGTCATTCTTAAAAAGCATAATTGTGGTTTTGGCATATGCACACCCACAAGGGGTTACCAAGTTGAATTAGACATCTGCACTACTACTATGGATAGAATCTTCAACATGGGGCCAAATCTTCATTGAATGTCTTGTCAGAATTAAGTTCTTCATTACTCCCAGAAGTAGATTACACAGTACATTACTTCCTGTCATTGTCCATTGGTTTATTCCAATAATATACCTTACAGTGTGACCTACACATTCTTCTCTTCTAGTCAAAAACATCACTTTCTTTGTAGTTTTCTGTTTTTCATGGTGCTCCTGTGGTTTGAACTCAGGGCTTTGAGCTTGCTGGGCTAAAGCTCCACCAATTGAACTATGACTTCATACCTGCTTTTTGCAAGTTATTTTGAAGATGGAGTTCACCTTTTCTACTTGGGTTGCTCACAAACCATGATTCCTCAGATCTTATAGCTAGAATTACAGGTGTGAGCCCCTAGCCCTTGTAACTTTGGAACCTTATAACTTTTGTATTTTTATTATAAAACATTTCAAATAAATACAAAAGTGTAGTTAATTCTCAAAAATGCTCAATTCCCAAGAAAGACAAACACTATATATAGTCTGTGATGGCACAGTTCTTAATGAGTAAAACTGAAATAAGCGAAGTAACTTTCAAACAATTCAAGTGCTGGTTCAAACAAAAAACCCAACAAAGTTAATAGAACAGGGTAAATGGTATGTGAGAAAAGGGAATTTACACTTTCTTTTTTAAAATATTTTTATTGTAATTAATAAAAGGGTTACATGATATTTGCCAGATAGAAGGTGCATTAATTCACATACATTGATACCCTTTCACATGTCTTGATACCCATTACCCCACCCCCCACCCCCCCACGGCAATTTACACTTTCTCACCATCTAATTATTTGTCAGGTCTTTAATTCAGTCATGTGTGGGAGGGAAGGAAAAACCTTTAAACACAGCTTCCACAGCTTATAAGCAGAAAGTGTTAGATTAGAAGGTTGCAATCAAACATTTGTGGTTATATATAAGGGAACATGGCATGGGAAACAACCAAAAGAGAAATAAGGAAGATTTCTAAATGATTACTAGTTTAAGTTTGTAGTACCAGGAAGCAACAATCAAATTAGTTTATTCTAAGTATTTAGATATGCAAAACATGAATGTAAAGGAACCAAGTTTAAAATATGGAAGAAAAATCAAAACCTCAATGAAAAATCAGAACAACAAAAAAAGAGTTTGAGAAAAGGAGAGAGGTAGAAACAGGATTGCTGTTCATCCATCCCCATGAAAAAGTATGAAGGCAATCTATCATTACTACAAATTATGCAGTCAGATCTCCCACATCTGGGTAAATTGCAGCATATCTGGAGTGCAATGGATTAGCTTCCCCTTGGAAAAACCACCTTCATGATCAGGGTATTTTCTCTGTCAGGTAAATATGAAATACAGGAATTTTTAGTGTTCATGAATGACTTCCCAGTTAGCACAAGTAAATAATAAATTCTGATTTAAGTGTAATCAACCACATGTTCCTGTTAGAAAGACTAGATTCCAGACTTTATTAACAGTTGAGATTCTTCTACATTAAAGATTCTAAATATCTCCAAACGTTTTAATTATGAACTGACTTTTTTTTCCCCCCTTATGTATCAACTTACTCTGAAAATATATCAAGAGACTTTAAAGAACCTTGTATATTTGTCTTCGTGGCCTACAGACTGGTTGTCTTAAAAAGATTAAGTATGAAAGTTGAAGTCATATTGAGATGACTTAAATGTCTTTAGAGGAAATATGTTCCAATAACAATGCAAAACGATTATAAAAAAGTTATAGTCTTGGTTTCTTTGTACCATAAAAATAGGTCAAAATTTCTTTAGGAAGTTGCTTGGGCTGGTGATTAAAAGCTCAGCGATAAAATTGGCCTAGTGGTAAAAGTGCTTGCCTAGCATGCACGAAGACCTGGGTTCAATTCCTTGGTACCACATACATAGAAAAAGCCAGAAGTGGTGCTGAGGCTCAAGTGGGAGAGCTCTAGCCTTGAGAAAGTCCAAGGACAGTGCTCAGACCCTGAGATCAAGCCCCAGGACTGGCAAAATAAATAGATAGATAGATAGATAGATAGATAGATAGATAGATAAAATGCTTCCTTGCTTAGGCCTTGGGGTTTGATCATCGAGTGCGGAAAAGAAATAGTTTCCTTAAAAGAAATAGTTTCTTGAGACATCGCCTTTCTGTGCTGAGTCCCAAGTGACAGTCCACACGAGCTGGGACACAAACCTCAGCGGACCCTGAACCCGTGCAGCCAATCTAGCCTACTAGACGGACCAGGGCAGTACCGGCCTGGGGCACCAAGGGGTCTGAGGCAAGTTAGGCCTTACAGACCGGCTTTTCCTCGGGGGGTCGGGGGCGGGGGGCAGGCCCGGAGAGACTGCGGGCCAGGAGCCGGCGGAGCCGCGCTGTCCACCGCACAAGCCAGGGCACTCAGGGGCCAGCGGGATTGGAGAGGGACGCGCGGGGAGAAAGAAATCACCCAGACAGTGCGGAGAAGGACAACATAATGAGAGCTGCCGGCCGCCGTTACCTCCACCCACTGGGCCGTGGCGTCCCCCTCAGCTGGGCAAACTTGCAGTCGGGCGTGCAGACACTGCTGCAGGAGCGCCCGGGCCAGAGGCGTCCGGCTGCCATCGGCCATAATCAGCACCCTCTCGGCCGCGGTCCTTCAGGTTCACGCGGAGCAGGCTCCGCCCCTCCGCGCTAAGGCCGGAAGGGCAGGGAGGGGAGGGGCGTGGCATAGCGGAAGGACCGCCCCTACCGCCGGTGGCTCCGCCCCAAGAGGGCGGATGTGCTGCTTGGCCCTCTGGAGTCCTGGATGTGCCTTTAAAGGCTGTGTATGAGGTGATTAAGCCAATGGGAAAGTCGGCCCGGCGCTGAAGAAGGCACTCTGAGGGCATTTGTGAACCAAGAGACTTTGGGAGGTCTTTCTTTTGTCTTTCCACACCCCCTGAAGTTTCAGCAAGGACTTACTTTAATAAAATAGGATAAAATAGAGATATGGGGGGGGGGGCGGGAAGGAAACATTTCTTGCTTCCCATGCAAGAAATAGCAGTAATAATAATAGTCCTTGTAATACGATCTTTTCCTTTCTTCTTTTCTTTTCTGGCATGGGGTTGTGAATTCAGGGACTCTGGTTCTGCCTCAGCTCAGTCTGGCATTTTACTGGTTAATTGGATATGGAATCTTGTGGACTTTTCTACTGATTCAGACTTTGAACCTAGGTTCTCCAGTGCCACAGGCACTTGAAAAAAATATATATATACTAAGCCATTTCTTTATCACCTAGTTGACACTCTCAGGTCTCGTTAGTGTGTGTGTGTGTGTGTGTGTGTGTGTGTGCATGTGCATGCTTGCTGAAACTGGGACTTGAATTCTGGACCTAGGACTTTTTGCTTAAGGCAGGTTCTCTAGCTCCACTTCTGGCATTTCGCTGGTTAATTGGAGATGAGTTTCACAGGACTTTCTTGAAGACACTGACTTTTAACTAGGATCCCCAGATCTCAGCCTCCTGAGTAGCTAGGATTACAGGTGTAAGCACAGGCACTTAGGAAAAAAAAAATCTATCACCAGGTTTACATTCCCATCCTCCTGTATATCTTTTGAAGAAACATTTTTTTCACTTCAGCAAGCCCCCTTATAGATACTGAACAAATTTAAGTTTACTTGATTTACATCCTTATTATGCTCGTTATGAAGGTAAATAACTAGAGTGCATCAACTGAATCTCAAAGCAAGTCGAAAAGGAATTGGAAGTTATAAATCTTTGAAAAACAATTCTTGCCCTTATCAGGAATGCTACAAATCATTCTGATTTCACAGATACAGGTATTAATATGCTTTCTTAATATACATTTTGAGATTAATTCTTCAGAAAATCCCTGTGGTAAGAATATGCTTATGCAAGAAAATTTGATTGTTAATATTACTTAATCTGCTGCTAATATTGCCCTAAAATAATATTCCGATGCACACAATGTTATTAAATTCTGTGATGTCTTTTCACTGAGTCCAAACTGAATGTAAATAAATGTAAGGACTTGATTTTCTTTCCCACATAACACATGCAGTGCGCTCTGTGAGCATGCATCAGATTAGCACTTATTTTTTCTACAGTTTTGGGAAAGTTACAATGAGGAATAATAGTGTGGCCCTGATTGCATTAACCAGGCCATTGATTTGGGCTCAGTTGGCACAATATGCATATACATTTGGGTCTGTTTTATAAGATGACATCACTGACAGTGTTGCTATCCATACAAAATAGTGTGACTGAAGAAAATAAGCCATGCATAATCAGTAGTCTTTTGTACTCAAAGATTGAAGGTGCTTGCTTGCTGATTATATTTCAGCCTGCTTTACACTTTTAGTAAAAATAAAAGGAAAAAAATCACATTATTTCTGAATGCTGAATTAAAGAGTTTCCAATTTTTGTTGACATTTTTTTCTGCCCAGCACACAAGCTGAATTGCTTAGTGCCTGCACCTTTAGGTCATTGTAACTATTGAATCTGTATTATTCTTCTAAGTCAGATCCAAAACTAAAAAGTCTGGAAAGGTCTGAAAAATAGAGAAAGACTCTATTTGCATATGATGTAGAAGATAAGGAGTTGTATTGAAAACAGGATATAGTTCTCAGAGATCTTTCTACATTGCGCTATCTTTGATAAATTGGTAAACCTTTCTATGAGCAGATGAGTTTTCTCATTAATGGCCAGCTACTCAAATACTAACTTTCCTATTGATTGAGAATCAGAACATAGATTTAAGTGATGTGATGGATTTCGTCTTATTCTTTCCTTTCACCTGCAGAGGGCAGTAGTGAGTAGGAATAAAAAAGCATTTCTGTATTTTATTAAAACATCTCATCAGAAAGAATGTAAGGAAACAAATACATACAACAAACAGTAAAATGTAACAAAAAACAAAGCACTAGGAGCAAAGGAAAACTATGTTAGGAATTCACAATAGAGGAAAATTTAGAACAAAATAGAATGTAGCAAAGTTTTCATCTATGTTTAAGTTGTGTTCATATGTAATGTTGAGGTACATCAGGTTGTACAATTTACTTGAGTTTGGGGTAAAGAAAAAGCATTTTGCTAAGTTGTTTTATGTTTTTGAGGAAGACAGTATTTACTGAACTGTAAGTAATCTTTGCCTTTTAACTTGTTGCAAGTCGCTCATGCCTGTAATCTTAACTACTCAAGAGGCTGAGATTTGAGGATCCCAACTCAAAGCCAGCTCTGAGAGGAAAGACCTTGAGACTTATCTCCAACAAAAACTACTCAGAAAAAGCGGGAAGTGGTGCTGTGGCTCAAGAGGTAGAGTGCTAGCCTTGAGCACAAAGAGGCTCAGAGACACTGGCCAGGCTCTGAGTTCAAGCCCCAGGATCAGCCAAAAGATGGAGGGAGGGAGGGGGACAGAGGGGGGAGGGAGGGAGGGAGAGAGGGAGAGACAGAGACAGAGAGAGAGAGAGAGAGAGAGAGAGAGAGAGAGAGAGAGAGAGAGAGAGAGAGAGAGAGAGAAGAGGCAGAGAGAAAGGTAGAGAGAGAGAGGCCGAGAGAGAGAGAGAGAGAGAGAGAGAGAGGCAGAGAGAGAGAGAGAGAGAGAGAGAGAGAGAGATTTCCTAATCATGAGAACCACTTCTTTTTTAAAATTTTACTACCTAAATTTATTTATTATTTAGTACTTTAAAATTATTTATTATTTAACAATTATTGCTTAGTACTTTATTACTTAAAAATAAAATAATATATAACTATGTAATCTTGTAAAACTTTATTTACTTAGAATATTATTATTATTATTATTATTATTATTATTGCTAGGATTACAGGCATGAGCCACCGCCTGGCTTGACTAACAGATTTTTTTTTGGATTTTTTATTGCAATTAATAGAAGGGTCAATTATATTTGCCAGATAAAAGGTGCATTACTTCACAAACATTGCTATCCTTTCTCATGTTTTTGTCCCCATTTCCCTCCCCCCACCCCTTCCTTCATTGTGTTTTTCCCCCTTTCCTATCCTATTTCAAATAAACAAATAAACATATATACAATATAGCAGATAACAAGGTAAGATACTGTTACTTTGGGTCTGGCTTACTTCACTTAATATTATTTTTTCTAAGTCTTCACATTTCCTTACAAATGGGGGGATGTCGTTTTATTCTGGTGGCAGCACAGAATTCCATTATATATAAATACCACATCTTGTTGATCCAATCTTCAAATGAGGAGTATCTGGGTTGGTTCCATATTTACATACTAACAGTTTATACTTTGGGTTTTCTTTTTTTATAATTTTTTATTGTAATTAATAAAAGGGTTACAGGATATTTGCCAGATAGAAGGTGCATTAATTCACATACATTGATACCCTTTCACATGTCTTGGTACCCATCACCCTCCCACACACACACCACCCACCCCCCGTCTTGGTTTTCCCCCCTTCCCTATCAAATTTCAAATAACCAAATACAAATAAATTCAATATATCAGATAACAAAGTGAGATACTGTAACAATATGAGATACCCAAAAGACAGCAAAGGAGATGAAAGATAACATAGTACATTAAGGACAACAATCGTTCGTTATATGGCTTTTGTTTCAATATCCTGGTGGTCCTTTCAATTAGCTTCACATTATATGGCCTTATGTATCAAGATTTTGCTCTATTGCAGATCTCTGCTAGTAGAGCCCAAGGTTTCTACTGATTATGACGAATGAGGGAAACCATTGAGCCTAAGTTCCCTTGAGTCTGGCTTACTTCACTTAATATGATTTTTTCTAAGTCTTTCCATTTCCTAACAAATGGGGCAATGTCACTCTTTCTGACAGCAGCATAGAATTCCATTGTGTACAAATACCACAACTTGTTGATCCACTCATCAACTGAGGGACATCTAGGTTGGTTCCATATCTTTGCTATGGTGAATAGTGCTGCAATGAACATTGTTGTGCTAGTGGATTTAGTATGTCCTTGTTTCTGGATGGTTGGTTAAATGCCAAGTAGTGGAATTGCTGGGTCATAGGGGAGTTCTATGTTTAGCCTTTTGAGGCACTGCCACACTGCTTTCCATAGTGGTTGAACGAGTTTGCACTCACACCAACAGTGTAGTAGTGATCCCTCCCGGCCACATCCCCTCCAGCGTCTGTTGTTATTCATTTTCCTGATCCTGGCCATTCTAACTGGAGTGAGGTGGAATCTTAGAGTTGTTTTGATTTGTATTTCTTTTATGACCAGAGATGTGGAGCATTTCTTCATGTGTCTATAGGCCATTTTTGTTTCTTCTTCAGAGAAGACTCTCTTTAAGTCTTTGGCCCATTTTTTAATGGGATGGTTGTTACTTTGGAGGTTAGTTTTGGAGTGATTCAATTTTTTGAGTTGTTGATATATTTTAGATATGAGGCCTTTGTCCGTTGAATGGTTGGTAAAGATCTTCTCCCACTCTGTAGGCTTCCTGATTAGTTTACTAGCTATGTCCTTTGCCATACAAAAGCTCTGCAGTTTAATGAAGTCCCACTTATCCAGCCTTTCTCTGATTTGTTGTGAGTCTTGGTCCTTATTAAGAAAGTTTCGACCTGTGCCAAGGAGGCCTAGTGTATCTCCTATTCCTTCCTGTAGAGTTTTCAGTGTGTCAGCTTTTACCTCCAGGTCTTTGATCCATTTGGAGTTAATTCTAGTGCAAGGTGACAAAGAAGGATCCAACTTTATTTTTCTGCAGGTGCTTAACCAGTTCTGCCAGCACAACTTGTTGAAGAGGCTGTCTTTCTTCCATTCTATTTTTTTGGCTCCCTTGTCAAAGATTAGGTGGCCATAGGTCTGTGGTTTAATATCTGGGTCCTCAGTTCTATTCCATTGGTCTTCAGGCCTGTTCCTGTGCCAGTACCAAGCTGTTTTGAGATTTATAGCTCTGTAATAGAGTCTAAAGTTTGGAATTGAAATTCCTCCAGCGCTGTTCTTTCTGCTAAGAAGTGTTTTTGCTATCCGGGGTCTTTTATTATTCCACATGAAATTTTGGATTGCCTCTTCTATTTCTTTAAAGAATGCCATTGGGATGTTGATGGGTATTGCATTGAATTTGTAGATAGCTCTTGGCAAGATTGTCATTGATTCTTCCAATCCAGGAGCATGGGAGTTTTTTCCATTTCCTTAGTTCTGCTTTAATTTCCTTTTTTAGGGTTTTAAAGTTTTCGTCAAAAAGGTCCTTTACATTCTTAGTTAAGCTAATTCCTAGGTTCTTTCTTTTCTTTGAGGCTATTGTGAAAGGAGTTTCTTTCCTGATTATTGCTTCGTTCCTCTCACTTGTTGGGAGCCAGAGTGGAATCAAACTGTACTTTGATTTGCATCAGATAATTGCTTGATTGTCTTATTGTTTTTTGGCCTTCTCCTGTTCAATTGATCTGAGATTTACCATATGAATGTAACCCCCAACAGTTCCCTGATTCACCATCTGGATGTAACACCTGGCAGTGCCCTGGTCTCAAGAAGGGATATAAGCTTTGAGTTGAGAATAAACGAGGCGGCAGTTTTGCCTGGGCTGCAGACCTCCCGGACCCGATGTGTTTGTCTCTCTTGTATTTTTTCCAGTCCCTGCCCCCTATTTCAGGAACCCCAATTTGCTGCCGGTAGGCCCTAGCATCTGGTGCCCGAACAGGCACCCTGAAAATCTTGGACGACAGTGGAGGACCCCGCTGTGGTGAGTAACACATCGTAGGACTATTAAGAGAGGATCTTAAGAGAGTGTATAGTCAGGAGTAAAAATTATGGGTCAAGTTAATAGCCATAGGTCATATGTACCGATCTTAACAGGCCTACTTGAAGCCCACGGAACGTGGGTGGAAAAAGGGGTGCTTCAGAGCTTCCTACAGTTTGTCTAGGAGGCATGCCCGAGGTTTATAGAGGAGGAATTCCAAAAAACCTGCCAGCGGATAGGAAAAAGAATTCAAGAATATTATAATGTATATGGCCCCGAAAAGACCCCAGTAGAGGCTATTGATGTATGGAATTTAGTAAGTGAATGCATAGATCCTCAACATGAGAATGCTGAACTTAATCTTGAATTAAGGGAAATTTATGAGTTAAAGGACCCTTCTGAAAAACCTGAGGCTGAGCCATATGCCGCAGCCTAAGACAGTCTAAGTGAGATCTTGAAAAGGGAACAACAACCAGTAGATATTGAGTATCAGAATTCAGGTTTGAATATCAAGGAGGAAAGTTATGATGAGTCAATGGAGGGCCGGATGGCTACGATGGAGAAGAAGTTAGAAGAAATGCTACATTTTCTATCGAAAATGGGGATGGAGCAGAGAGCCCCCCCAGAAGTAGGAAAGAAAGATGACCCTCAGGCCACTATGGTGTCTGATTCTAAACCTTACCCCTCACACCCACCGCCTCCGGCTGCAGCCTTACAGCCTCAATCCCTTTTTCAACCTTTAGGCAAGCCTAAAGGCCCTAGCAACAAGTCTCTTTTAACAGGCACTACAACCAGGCACAGTGCATCGCAATTAAACCTGACTCAGGCTGCTAGAGAGAGGGAAGATATTTCAGGGCCTCGATGCTTCCCTAGTTTAGTTGATCATGATGAACAAGTATACCATCAACCTGTTCCTGTTAAACTATTACAGGATTTAAAAAGTGCCTGCTCCCAATATGGGCCAACTGCCCCTTTTACTCAAGTAATATTGGAGGCCGCGTGTGCTGGTATTGCATGCCCAAATGACTGGAAGCGGCTTGCCAGAGCATGCCTTAGTGCAGGAGAGTACTTATTATAGGAGACAGAGTTCGCTGCACAGTGTCGGGCTAAAATTGAAACAAATAGGTCTAAGAACCTGCCTTACACTTTTGATCAGTTGTTAGGAGAGGGAACCTATAAAAACACCGAAGATCAGTTGGGTTATGCAAACGAGGCCTATTTACAAATAAATGCTGCGGCGAAAGAGGCTTGGAAAAGGTTACGCAATTCCAATCGTACAAAAAATCTAGTAGAAGTTAAACAGGGACCGAATGAACCTTATCTAGAATTTGTGTCTCGATTAATGGAAACTGCAGACCGCCTAGTATAAGATGAGAACGCAAGGAGGATTATAGTTAGACACATAGCCTATGAAAATGCCAACGCTGCCTGTCAGGCGGCTATCAGACCCCATAGGAATAAGGGAGGAATCACGGACTTTATTTCACTGTGTGCTGATATTGGACCCTCCCATGTACAAGGCCTTACTTTAGCCGGCGCTCCTCAAGGAAAGACTGTTACTGAATTTCTAAAATATAGAGGTCAGCGGCATTCTCGGGATGCTAGACCCCCAGGGTGTTGCTTTTCTTGTGGACAAATAGGACATTGGATGACCCAGTGCCCACGCCAGGCCAGGTTAAAGAGAGAAAAATCACCTGGCACATGTCCACGCTGTGGTAAAGGGAAGCACTGGGCTAAAGATTGCAAGTCAGCAACAAATCGCAATGGCTGCCTGTTTTCGGGAAACTGGAGAAGGGGCCAGCCCCTGGCCCCGCAAAACCATGGGGCAGTCCCTCCCTCTTCTCGGCCACAAGTGCATCTTCTAACAACCCCCCAAGATCAGTCTCCAGCCTCCTCCGTGCCACCCCAGGCAGTGCAGGATTGGACCTCTGTTCCTCCACCTGCTCAGTATTGACCCCAGAGATGGGGACACAAGCTCTCCCCACGAGGGTCTTGGGCCCCCTTCCCCCGGGAGTGGCTGGATTGCTGTTAGGGCGAAGTAGCTCAGCCCTTAAAGGGATACAGATTACACCTGGCAAAATTGACCAGGATTTTACTGGAGAAATCAAAGTTATGGTCTCTGCCCCGAAACACGTGGTATCGATCCCAGCCGGTCAAAAATTAGCACAACTAATACTTGTGCCTTTGCCTCCTGGGGAGACTGCTAATTCCCCATGTGGACAGAGAGGATTTAAATCTTCTGATATCTATTGGGTACAAAGCATAAAACAAGAGAGGCCTGAGATGACTATATTTATACAAGAAAAGCCCTTTAAAGGAATATTAGACACTGGAGCAGATGTGTCTGTGATATCTAAAAAACATTGGCCAGCCCAATGGCCCCTGACAACCTCTATGACTTCCCTACAGGGGGTTGGGCAAGCAACTGACCCACAGCAGAGCAGTGCGATCCTTGTTTGGAGAGATGAGGAAGGGCACTCTGGTCATTTTCAGCCATTTGTCCTGGATCATCTGCCAATTAATTTATGGGGTCGTGATGTCATGGAAAAAATGGGAGTGTATATGTTTAGTCCTAGTGCTGCGGTCACTAAGCAGTTACTTGATCAAGGCCTCCTCCCCTTTAGGGGACTAGGCCAAGCAGCACAGGGGGAGCTAGAGCCACTCCAAACCCAGTCTCACCCTATGAGACAAGGATTAGGGTATTCTTTAACGGGGGCTGTTGTTTGTCCTGCCCCTCATGCTGATCCCATAAATTGGCTCTTGGAAGAACCGGTATGGGTCGAACAGTGGCCTCTCTCTCTAGAAAAGAACATTGCAGTATAGTAGCTGGTACAGGAACAGCTGGACTTGGGACATGTGGCCCCTTCTAACTCTCCATGGAATTCTCCAATTTTTGTTATAAAGAAAAAGTCAGGTAAATGGAGGCTGTTACAGGATTTGAGAAAGGTGAATGCAACCATGGAACTGATGGGGGCCCTACAGCCTGGCTTGCCTTCACCCATGGCAATCCCAAAGGATACTTATAAGATTATTATAGATTTGAAGGATTGTTTCTATACTATACCCCTGGCGCCTCAAGACTGTAAGCGCTTTGCCTTCAGCGTCCCCTCTGTTAATTTTAAAGAACCCATGACGCGATATCACTGGCTTGTGCTTCCACAGGGCATGGCAAATAGCCCAACTTTATGTCAGAGTTTTGTAGCTAGAGCCATTTCTTCCACTCGTGAAAAATTTTCTTCTGTTTATATTGTTCATTATATGGATGACATCTTGTTGGCTTGTTCTGACCCTATCTTCGTACAACAAGCCTTTGGACAACTAAAGCAAGATCTGAGCCTCTTTGGCCTTATAATAGCAGCTGAAAAGGTTCAGAAATACTCCCCTTTTACGTATCTAGGCCATATATTAGGCCCACACTATTTTAAAAGCCAAAAAATACAATTAAAAACTTCACACTTAAGAACTCTTCATGATTTTCAGCAATTCTTAGGAGATATAAATTGGCTTCGGCCTTATCTAAAGCTCTCCACAGGAGAGTTAAAACCCCTCTTTGATCTCTTAAAAGGAGATACCAACCCTACATCCTTACGCGAATTAAATCCTGACGCCAGGAGGGCCATCCAAATTGTAGAAAAGGCAATTTCCCAGCAACAAGTGACCTATTGTGACTATTCTAAACCATGGGGAGTTTACATTTTAGCTACTTCTCACTCCCCAACTGCTGTATTGTGGCAGGATGGCCCACTTTTATGGCTTTATCTACCATCAACACCCGGCAAAGTGCTGACCCCCTACTACGAATTGGTAGCTAATCTGATACATATGTGCCGAGTGGATTCCCGTAAATATTTAGGTCAGGAACCTCATTTTATCTGTGTCCCATATAATCTACAACAACAAGGATTGGCTATTCGCCCATTGCGATCCTTGGGCCATTGCTTGGGCCAATTATATGGGAAAAATTTTGCATCACTACCCGCCTAACAAACTTCTCCAATTTGCTGCGTGTCATACGTTTCTATTTCCTTCCATATTACGGGCCTCGCCTTTATCTTCTGCCGCTTTGGTATTTACAGATGGATCCTCTAATGGAACGGCTGCTTTGACCCTTAATGGGAAAACTCAATCTTGGGTTACGGGTTTTTCCTCCACCCAAGAGGTGGAATTAGAGGCTGTTTTACAAGCACTCGTCCTGTTACAAGACGAGCCCTTTAACTTATACTCAGACAGTCAATATGTAATTCGTGCTCTTCAAGTCATAGAAACTGTTCCCTTTATTGGAACTACTAACTCCAATATTCAGACCCAATTTCACCAAGTACAAACTTTGCTTTGTTCTCGCAACCACCCTTGTTTTTTGGCTTTGTTCGAGCTCACACTAATCTTCCTGGCCCTGTAAGTGAGGGCAATGCGGTTACTGACTCCGCCACCAGAGTTTACTTAACTCAGGTTGAACTTGCTAAGCAGTCACATGCCATCCACCATCAAAACAGTCGAGCCTTGCACCGACAGTATAAATTATCTAGAGAAGCAGCACGACAAATAGTTAAGACTTGCTCCAACTGTGTCCCTTTTTCACAAGCCCCCCATTTAGGTATAAATCCATGAGGACTGCTTCCTAATCACATTTGGCAGATGGATGTCACACATGTTCCATCATTTGGCCGATTAAAATATGTTCATGTTACTGTAGATACTTATTCTAATTTTATCTTGGCCACCCCCCTTGCTGGGGAAGCCACTAAACATTGTATTTCTCACTGCATTCGATGCTTTGCTGTGATGGGGATTCCCTCGCAAATAAAAACAGATAATGGCCATGGCTATGCAGGCCGAGCATTTCAATCCTTCTGCCATTCCTATAATATCACTCATATTACAAGCATTCCTTACAATCCTCAAAGTCAAGGCATCGTGGAAAGAGCTAATGGATTATTAAAACATCAAATTGCTAAAATACAGAAAGGAGAGTCGTATCCTGCTACCCCTGTGAATATACTTAATCATGCTTTATTTGTTTTAAATTTTTTGAATTTGGATTCAAATAATTTATCTGCTGCTCAGCGATTCTGGGAAAAAAGAGAGCAGCGTGCTTTTGCCTTAGTAAAGTGGAAGGATCCCCTAACTGGTGCTTGGCATGGACCCGATCCTGTTCTAACCTGGGGTCGAGGGCATGTATGTGTTTTCTCACAAGGAGAAAATGACGCCCACTGGCTGCCTGAACGCTGCGTTCAGATCGTGGAGAGTGACAGTGGCCATCCAAGCAGCGACTCACTGGGCATACACCCCCAACCCTCCAGTGGTGCATCCTGCGACGTGGGAAGGACCTGAGTTATTTGTGCATGTCAATTGGGACTGCTACTGATCCACTTGTTCCACACATTCATATGAGCTGTGTTTCTCCTCCTTTTACTATTATGTAGGGACCTTTTAACATATTTATTGACTCTACACAATTTAATTTAAAATAGAATGGAAGAAAGACAGCCTCTTCAACAAGTTGTGCTGGCAGAACTGGTTAAGCACCTGCAGAAAACTAAAGCTGGATCCTTCTTTGTCACCTTGCACTAGAATTAACTCCAAATGGATCAAAGACCTGGAGGTAAAAGCTGACACACTGAAAACTTTACAGGAAGGAATAGGAGATACACTAGGCCTCCTTGGCACAGGTCGAAACTTTCTTAATAAGGACCAAGACTCACAACAAATCAGAGAAAGTCTGGATAAGTGGGACTGCATTAAACTGCAGAGCTTTTGTATGGCAAAGGACATAGCTAGTAAACTAATCAGGAAGCCTACAGAGTGGGAGAAGATCTTCACCAACCAAACAACGGACAAAGGCCTCATATCTAAAATATATCAACAACTCAAAAAATTGAATCACTCCAAAACTAACCTCCAAAGTAACAACCATCCCATTAAAAAATGGGCCAAAGACTTAAAGAGAGTCTTCTCTGAAGAAGAAACAAAAATGGCCTATAGACACATGAAGAAATGCTCCACATCTCTGGTCATAAAAGAAATACAAATCAAAACAACTCTAAGATTCCACCTCACTCCAGCTAGAATGGCCAGGATCAGGAAAACGAATGACAACAGATGCTGGAGGGGATGTGGCCAGGAGGGATCACTACTACACTGTTGGTGGGAGTGCAAACTCATTCAACCACTATGGAAAGCAGTATGGCAGTGCCTCAAAAGGCTAAACATAGAACTCCCCTATGACCCAGCAATTCCACTACTTGGCATTTACCCAACCACCCAGAAACAAGGACATACTAAACCCACTAGCACAACAATGTTCATTGCAGCACTATTCACCATAGCAAAGATATGGAACCAACCTAGATGTCCCTCAGTTGATGAGTGGATCAACAAGTTGTGGTATTTGTACACAATGGAATTCTATGCTGCTGTCAGAAAGAGTGACATTGCCCCATTTGTTAGGAAATGGAAAGACTTAGAAAAAATCATATTAAGTGAAGTAAGCCAGACTCAAAGGAACTTAGGCTCAATGGTTTCCCTCATTCGTCATAATCAGTAGAAACCTTGGGCTATACTAGCAGAGATTTGCAATAGAGCAAAATCTTGATAAATAAGGACATATAATGTGAAGGTAATTGAAAGGATCTCCAGGATATTGAAACAAAAGCCATCTAATGAATGATTTTTGTCCTTAATGTAGTATGTTGTCTCTCATCTCCTTTGCTGTCCCTTGGTTATCTCATATTGGTATAGTATCTCACTTTGTTATCTGATATATTGAATTTATTTGTATTTGGATATTTGAAATTTGATAGGGAAGGGGGAAAAAACCAAGACGGGTGGGGGGTGTGGAGGGGGAGGGAAATGGCTACCAAGACATGTGAAAGGGTATCAATGTATGTGAATTAATGCACCTTCTATCTGGCAAATATCATGTAACCCTTTTACTAATTACAATAAAAAAAGAAAAAGAAAAAAAAAGAAATCTGATGGTAAAATGTGGATAATGTGATTAGTATTTTAAAGGAATGTTTAAAGGTTTATCTCCATGCTATTGGGTGTATTTTAAATAAGAGAGGAAACTAAGTCCAGACTTAGACTTTTGGTGCACTGATGTCTATAGTCCTTGAATTAGGGAAAAACTGTTATTTGAGTTTAAACTGTTGTTGGAGTTCTAGACAGTAATCTAAACTGCAAAAGAGCCCTTTTTTCTAAAAGGCAAGAGGAGTGCCTTGGGCCCTAGGGGGCCTGAAGGCAGAAGGAGTTCTTTGTGCCCTTAAAGGTTTTTCAGTTGCAAATAAAGGCTAAGGTGTTAATTGTTTAAGCCAGTATCAGTAAAAGTTATTAAGAACATTGGAAATGGGTTTCTAAACAATATTTGAAAGTGAAGTTGTCTTAAATGTTTAAAGAAAGAGAAAAAAGGAAAATTAGGTCTACCAAAGTAATTGCTTAATTGCTATTTCAGCTTGCTCTTGTAAGTTACCTTATAGCAACTTCCAGCTAGCCCATGGAGAAGGACAGCAATCCTTATTCAGATGTAACTTTGGCTTTTACCAGGTTCTAGGTAAGCTCATGCTTAGAGACTATTTCTGTGTTGACCACCTTGTTGCTTTAATTGGAATAGCGTGGCCTTTTGTAGGACTCACTGATCTGAAAACTGCAGTTTTGAGCCAACCCCGGGCAAAGCGAAGTCCCTGTGAGACTGTGGTGTCTAATCTGGCAGCAGAGTGCTAATTGAGGCAGAGTTGCTTTGGAGCTCAAAGTGGCACAGTGCTAGCCTTGAGCTGGAGAGCTGAGGGACAGTGCCCAGGCCCCGAGTTCAAGTCCAGCAACCAAGCAAGTGAAATGCCAATGGGATGTTTATCCCTGTGTGGAGAGACACTACTGAGACAACGAAGCATCCAGATGCAGAAAGCCTCTGCGTGGATGGCAGAGATGGTGTCAGATCCTAGAGTCACTCGTGCTTGGCCATTCAATATTAATCAGAGCCGGGAGGTCATAGAATAGTTTGTAAGCATGCCTTACTAATGCCCGTGCCTTTCATAACTGGGCAGGAACTTGTCAATCTTCTGTGATAGTGGGTAGTTTAAAGTCCTAATTGAGCGAATTTTTTATTTGACACCAGCCACAAATTCAGGAAAGTTTGTGGATCTGAGGCTTGTGTCTCTATTAATCTGTTTACATCTGACAACTAAAGCATTGTTTAAGGTTGCAGAGATTTAGTTCCCCAGACAATCAGGAAAATGCCTTTGCAAATGGGTGCTAAGTAAGCTAAACTATTGTAGCTAAAGAAGGTTTGTGCAGTTGTTAAATGTTGAATATGATCTCCAGTTTGGAGCAAATTATTATTCCTGATATCTAATCCTTGCAATCCCTGATAAAACAGGCTAGGCTTCTTAAGGTCCCTGGTCAAGCACAGAGACAACGCCCATGAGTCAGCTTGAAGAAGTCACAGAAGCTGAATCTCTGCCCATCAATCCCCTTTAGATGAAGGGCCCAGTAATTTTTGGAAAGTGAGACAGGATAATTAGAGATAATTAGAGATAGTGGAAAGAATAGAAATTGCACTTGTGTTTCTTTTAAAATGAAGATGGGGGATATGTTGGGAGCCAGAGTGGAATCAAACTGTACTTTGATTTGCAGCAGATAATTGCTTGATTGTCTTATTGTTTTTTGGTCTTCTCCTGTTCAATTGATCTGAGATTTACCATATGAATGTAACCCCCAACAGTTCCCTGATTAACCATCTGGATGTAACACCTGGCAGTGCCCTGGTCTCAAGAAGGGATATAAGCTTTGAGTTGAGAATAAACGAGGCGGCAGTTTTTGCCTGGGCTGCAGACCTCCCGGACCCGATGTGTTTGTCTCTCTTCTATTTTTTCCAGTCCCTGCCCCCTATTTCAGGAACCCCAATTTGCTGCCGGTAGGCCCCGGCATCGGCGTAAAGGAAGGCAGTTGATTTTTGAGGGTTGATTTCATAGCCTGCTACTCTTCCAAGGCTTTGAATCAGCTCAAGGAGCTTGGGGGTAGAGTCTATAGGATTCTTTAAATACAGAATCATGTCATCTGCAAAGAGGGATAGTTTTATTTCCTCTTTCCCTTCTTGGATCCCCTTTATACTTGCTTCTTGCCTTATTGCACTGGCTAGGAATTCTAGTACTATGTTAAAGAGGAGTGTAGAGAGTGGGAATCCTTGTCTCGTTCCTGATTTTAGAGGGAATGGCTTTAGATTTTCACCATTAAGTGTAATACTAGCAGTAGGTTTCTCATACACAGCCTTTATTACATTGAGGAATGTTCCATGGATTCCTAGTTTCTCCAGAGCTTTTAACATAAAGGGGTGTTGGATCTCATCAAATGCCTTTTCTGCATCTATTGAGACAATCATGTGATTTTTGTCCTTGCTCCTGTTGATGTGTTGAATTATATTAATTGATTTGCGTATGTTGAACCAGCTTTGCCTCCCTGTGATGAATCCAGTTTGATCATAGTGTATAATTTTTTTGATGAGTTGTTGTAGACGGTTGGCCAGTATTTTGTTGAGAAGTTTTGCATCGATGTTCATCAAAGATATAGGTCTATAGTTCTCTTTCTTTGATGAATCTCTGTCTGGTTTGGGGATGAGGGTTATACTGGCTTCATAGAATGAGTTTGGTAAGGAACCTTCATTTTCAATTTCGTTGAAGAGCTTGAGGAGTATTGGTGTGAGCTCTGCTTTGAAGACCTTATAGAATTCAGCTGTGAATCCATCTGGCCCTGGGCTTTTCTTAGGTGGGAGTTCTCTAATTGCCATTTCTATTTCAGAGCTTGAACTAGGCCTGTTGAGTTGGCTTAGTTCTTCTTGGTTCAGTGTGGGTATGTTAATATTGGCTAGGAATTCATCCATTTCATCTAGATTCTCAAATTTGTTGGCGTAAGGATTTGAGAAGTATTCCCTCATGATATTCTGGATCTTGGTAATTTCTGTCATGATATTACCATTTTCATCTGCGATTTTGTTTATTTCGATATGCTCTCTTCTTTTTTTGGTGAGATTTGCTAAGGGCTTGTCAAGTTTGTTAATTCTTTCAAAGAACCAACTCCTTGTTTTGTTGATTCTTTCTATAGTTTTTTTGGATTCCAAATCATTTAATTCTGCTTTGATTTTAATAATTTGCTTTCTTCTACTGGGATTAGGGTTGGTTTGTTGCTCTTTTTCCAGGAGCTTAAGGTGAGACATTAACTTGTTGGTTTGCAATTTTTCCAACTTGTTGTTGTAGGCACTCAGCGCTATAAATTTTCCTCTGAGTACTGCCTTTGCTGTATCCCAAAGGAGTTGGTATTTTTTGTACTCCTTACTGTTAAATTTCATGAACTGTTGGATTTCTGTTCTGATCTCTTCGATTCTATTTCCTAATTTTAAGGTACATGGTAGCAGTCTTAGTATTTAGTGTATTTAGTATGCTGCTGGCTGTAGGTTTGTTATATATTGCTTTAATTAGTTTACGGAACGTATCTCTTATTCCTACTTTTTCTAGTGCTTTCAACATGAATGGATGTTGTATTTTGTCAAATGCCTTCTCCACGTGCAGAGAAATTATCATATTTTCTTAACATTAGCTCTATTGATATGATGTATTGCATTGATTAATCTGAGAATATTAAACCAGCCTTGCATGTATGGGATGAAGCCTAGTTGATCGAAGGGTTTCGGGTAAGGATTAGGTTTAGTGGGTTAGGGTTAGGGTTAAGGTTAGGGTTTGGGTTCGTGTTAGGGTTAGGTGGTTAGGGTTAGTGTTAAGATTAGGGGGTTAGGACTATGGTAAATTTTAGGGTTAGGGTTAGGATTAGGGGATTAAGGTTATGATCAGTGTGTTAGTGTTAGGAATATGATTTTTCGTTAGGGTTAGGGTTAGGGTTAGGGTTAGAGTTAGGGCTAGGGCTAGGGTTAAGGTTAGGTTTAGGTTTAGGGTTAAGGATCAGGGGTTAGGATTAGGGTTAGCCGTTAGTGTAGGTGTTAGGGTTAGGATGAGGGTTAACTCAGAATAATAGAGTATGAATTTGTCATTGAAATTCCTCCTGTATGGTTTTATCTGCTAAGAAATGTTTTGTCTAAACGGTGGTCTTTCATTCTTTCGTATTCCTGCCTCTTCAGTGTATGTGGTTTTACTTCGATGTCTTTGATCCATTTTGAGTTACCACTCCTGCTGCAAGGTGACAAAGAAGGATCCAACTTTAGATTTTCCCGGTGCTTAACAAGGTATTCCAGCACCACTCATTGGAGAGGCTCTGTGGCTTCCATTTTATTTCTTTTATCTCCCTTAGCGAAGCTGATGTGGCTATATACATCGGTGGGTTAAGATCAGGGTGATCTTCAGACCTCTTAGTCTCATGCCAATACTAAGCGATTTAACTCAGGCTAACAGAGTATGCATTTGGCACTGAAATTCCTCCTGTATGGTTCTATCTGCTAAGAAATGTTTTGTCTAAATGGGGGTCTTTTATTGTTCCATATGCCTGCCTCTTCAGTGTATCTGCTTTTAATTCGAGGTCTTTGATCCATTTGGAGTTACCACTCCTGGTGCAGGGTGACAAAGAAGGATCCAACTTTAGATTTTCCCAGTACTTAACCAGTTCTGCAAGCACCACTCATTGAAGAGGCTCTGTGGCTTCGATTCTATTTCTTTTATCTCCCTTAGCAAACCTGAGGTGGTCATATAGGTCCGTGGGTTCAGATCTGGGTGGGTTCAGTCTCGTGCTAGGGGTTATGGTTTAGGGTTAGGTTAGGGTAAGGTTAGGGTTAGGGTTAGAAGGGTTAGGGTTAGGGTTATGGTCAGGGTTAGGGCTAGGGCCAAAGCTTGGTCTAGGGCTAGGGCTAGGGCTACAGCTAGGGCTAATGTTAGGGTTGTTTGGGTTAGGGTTGTTAGGGGTAGGGTTAGAAGGGTTAGCGTTAGAACGGTTAAGGTTAGGGTTAGGGTTAGAGGGTTAGGGTTAGATGGTTAGGGTTAGGGTTAGGGTTAGGGGGTTAGGGGGTTAGGGTTAGTGGTAGGGTTAGGGTTAGGAAGTTAGGGTTAGGGTTAGGGTTAGTTGGTAGGGTTACTGTTAGGGTTAGGGTTAAGGTTTGGGTTAGGGTTAGGGGCTTAGGGTTAGGGTTAGTGTTAGGGTTAGCGTTAGGTTTAGGGTTAGGGGGTTAGGGTTAATGTTAGGGTTAGGGTTAGGGGCTAGGGTATCTGGGGAAGGGGTGAAGGTAAGGGTGAAGGCCAGGGTTAGGGTTAGGCTTAGGGTTAGGGCAGAGTCAGTGGGTTAGGGTTATGTTTAGGTTTTGGGTTAGGGGTAGGGGTAGGGTGTTTGGGGTAGGGCTGGAGGTAAGTGTGAGGGCTAGGGTTAGATTTAGGTTTATGTTTAGTGTTAAGGTTTAGCGTTAGCGTTATGGGGTTAGGGTTAGGGTTAGGGCTAGGGTTTGGGTTAGGGGTTATGCGTTAGATTTAGGGGATAGGGTCAGGGTGAGGGTTACCTCAAGATAAGAGAGTATGAATTTGGCATTGAAATTCCTCCTGCGTTGTGTTATCTGCTTGGATTGTTTTGTCTACATGGGGCCTTTTATTATTCCGTATGCCTGCCTCTTCAGTGTATTTGTGTGGCCTCTATTCTACTTCTTTTATCTTTCTTAGTGAACCTGAGGTAGCCATATAGGTCCATGGGTTAACATCCGGGTGGCCTTCAGGCCTACTAGTCTCATGCCAATACCATGCAGTTTAACTCAGGATAACAGGGTATGAATTTGGCATTGAAATTTCTCCTGCATTGTTCTATCTGCTAAGAATTGTTTTACCTAAACTTTTTTTTCGGTTTTTTTTTTTATTCTTCCATATGCCTGCCTCTTCAGTGTATCTGCTTTTACACCGAGGTCTTTATTCCATTTGGAGTTACCACTCCTGGTGCAGGGTGACAAACAAGGATCCAACTTTAGATGCTGCCGGTGCTTAACAAGGTCTGCCAGCACCACTCATTGAAGCGACTGTGTGGATCGATTCTATTATTTTATCTCCCTTAGCAAACTTGAGGTGTCCATATAGGTCGGTGGGTTAAGAGCCAGGTGGTCTTCAGGCCTACTAGACTCCTGCCAATACCAAGTGGTTTAACTCAGGATCACAGTGTATGAATTTGGCACTGAAATTCCTCCTGCATTGTTCTATCTGCTAAGAATTGTTTTGTCTAAACGGGGGGGTCTTTTATTCTTCCGTATGCCTACCTCTTCAGTGTATCTGCCTTTACTTAGAGGTCTTTGATCTTTGATCCTTTTGGAGTTTCCACTCCTGGTGCAGGGTGACAAACAAGGATCCAACTTTAGATTTTGCCGATGCTTAACCAGATCGGCCAGCACCACTCATGAAGAGGCTCTGTGGCTTCCATTCTATTTCTTTTTTTATATTTTTTATTGTAATTAATAAAAGGGTTACATGATATTTGTCAGATAGAAGGTGCATTAATTCACATACATTGATACCCTTTCACATGTCTTGGTAACCTTTACCTCTTCCCCCGCCCCCCCTGTCTTGGTTTTCTCCCCTTCCCTATCAAATTTCAAATATCCAAATACAAATAAATTCAATATATCAGATAACAAAATGAGATACTATAACAATATGAGATAACCAAGGGACAGCAAAGGAGATGAGAGATAACATAGTACATTAAGGACGACAATCATTCTTTATATGGCTTTTGTTTCAATATCCTGGAGGTCCTTTCAATAAGCTTCATACTATATGGCCTTACGTATTAAGGTTTTGCTCTATTGCAGATCTCTGCTAGTAGAGCCCAAGGTTTCTACAGATTATGACAAATGAGGGAAACCATTGAGCCTAAGTTCCTTTGAGTCTAGCTTACTTCACTTAATATGATTTTTTCTAAGTCTTTCCATTTCCTAACAAATGGGTCGAGGTCGTTTTTTCTGAGAGCAGCATAGAATTCCATTGTGTACAAATACCATAACTTGTTGATCCACTCATCAACTGAGGGACATCTAGGTTGGTTCCATATCTTTGCTATGGTGAATAATGCTGCAATGAACATTGTTGTGCTAGTGGATTTAGTATGCCCTACATTCTGGATGGTTGGGTATCCTAGGATACCTGAGGTTCCATATAGGTTGGTGGGTTAAGATCCGGGTGGTCTTCAGGCCTACTAGTGTTGTGCCCATACCAAGTGGTTTAACTCAGGATCACAGAGTATGCATTTGGCTTTTCAGTTCCTCCTGCATTGTTCTATCTGCTAAGAATTGCTTTGTCTAAAAGGGGGTCTTTTATTCTTCTGTATGCCTGCTTCGTCAGTGTATCTGCTTTACTTCCAAGTCTTTGATCCATTTGAAGTTACCACCCCTGGTGCATGGTCACAAAGAAGGGTCCAACTTTAGATTTCCTGGGGCTCGACAAGTTCTGCCAGCACCACTCATTGAAGAGGCTGTGTGGCTTCCCTTTTATTTCTGTTATCTCCCTTAGCAAACCTGTTGTCACCATATAGTCTGTGGGTTAAGATTTAGGGTTTCTTCATGCCGACTACTCTTGTGCCAATATCAAGAGGTTTAGCTCAGGATAACAGAGTATGCATTTGGCATTCAAATTCCTCCTGCATTGTTCTATCTGCTAAAAATTGTTTTGTCTAAATGGGGTCTTTTATTCTTCAGTATCCCTGCCACTTCAATGTTTCTGATTTACCTTCGAGATCTTTGAACCATTTGGATTTACAACTCCTGGTGCAGGGTGAAAAAGAAACATTCAACTTTAGATGCTTAACCAGGTCTGCCAGCACCACCCATTGAAGAGGCTGTGTCGCTTCGATTCTATTTCTTTTATCTCTTTTTTTAATTAATAAAATTTTAATAAATTTAAATACATATGAAAAAATTAAAATAGATAAATAAAAAATTAGAGCAACAACAACAAATGAAATACTTTCCTGACCTTAAGAAGTATGCATTCTATAACAAAGTCTGGGACATAGATAAGGAAAAAGGAACAGAAAGAAAACACAAGTAAAGCTTAAGTGTTTTATGTGCAACCATCAGCCCATCAGCCCAGTAAGAGGTGACCATGTATATGTATAATATGATATACCATATATATATACGGATATATATATATATATATGTCATATATTTAGCAAACCTAGTGGAAGGTCCTGCAAGTCCAGCCAAGACTTTCCAGAAGAAAACTAGTAGACTAGAAGAAGCAAAAGTCACAGGCTACTTTCTTTTACTTCCTGAAACACATATGCTTAATAGTTCGTGCTGTCCTGGAATCATATAGGACAGAGAATGATAACCAGTGACATTCCCTTAAGTTTAGGAGCCCTTTAAGCTACGATCTCTGACACAATGTTCAAATCTTAGACATTTAAAAGCATTTCAAAAGTATTCAAATCCATTCTTTTAACATATCATTTCTTTTTTTGCATTTTAATTTTATTTTATTGTAGAGGTGATATACAGTTGCATATGTAAAGTGATGGGTACATTTCTTGTTAAACACTGTTATCCCCTCCCTCATTTTTTCATATATTTTTATTGTAATTAATAGAAGTGTTACATTATTTTTGCCAGCGAGATGGTGCATTAATTCACATACAGTGATACCCTTTCTCATGTCTTGGTCTGCATTTCCCTCCCCCTCACCCCTCATCTTGTTTTCCCCCTTCCCTATCCAATTTCAAATAACCAAATACAAATATATCCAATATATTAGATACCAAAGTGAGATTCTGTAACAATAAGAGATAACCAAGGTACAGCAAAAGAGATGAGAGATAGCATAGTACATTAAGGACAACAATCACTCATTATATGGCTTTTGATTCCATATCCTAGAAGTCCTTTCATTTAGCATCATACTATATGGCCTTATGTATCTAGGTTTTGCTCTATTAAAAGTCTCTGCTAGGAGGGCCCAAGGTTTCTACTGATTATGACAAATGAGGGAGACCATTGAGCCTATGTTCCTTTGAGTCTGGCTTACTTCACTTAATATGATTTTTTTCTAAGTCTTTCCATTTCCTAACAAATGGGGCGATGTCATTCTTTCTGACAGCAGCATAGAATTCCATTGTGTACCACATCTTGTTGATTCACTCATGAGCTGAAGGACATGTGGGTTGGTTCCATACCTTTGCTATGGTAAATAATGCTGCATTCAACATCATTGTGCTAGTGGATTTAGTATGTCCTTGTTTCTGGATGGTTGGGTAAATGCCTAGTAGAGAAATTTCTGGGTCTTAGGGGAGCTCTATGTTTAGTCTTTTCAGGAACTGCCATACTGCTTTCCATAGTGGTTGAACAAGTTTGTACTCCCACCAACAGTGTAGTAGTGATCCCTCCTGGCCACATCCCCTCCAGCGTCTGTAGTTATTAGTTTTCTTGATCCTGGCCATTCTAGCTGGAGTGAGGTAATCTTAGAGTTGTTTTGATTTGCATTTCTTTTATGACCAGAGATGTGGAGCATTTCTTCATGTGTCTATAGGCCATTTTTGATTCTTCTTCAGAGAAGACTCTCTTTAAGTCTTTGGCCCATTTTTTAATGGGATGGTTGTTACTTTGGAGGTTAGTTTTGGAGTGATTCAATTTTTTGAGTTGTTGATATATTTTAGATATGAGGCCTTTGTCCGTTGTTTGGTTGGTGAAGATCTTCTCCCACTCTGTAGGCTTCCTGATTAGTTTACTAGCTATGTCCTTTGCCATACAAAAGCTCTGCAGTTTAATGCAGTCCCACTTATCCAGACTTTCTCTGATTTGTTGTGAGTCTTGGTCCTTATTAAGAAAGTTTCGACCTGTGCCAAGGAGGCTTAGTGTATCTCCTATTCCTTCCTGTAAAGTTTTCAGTGTGTCAGGTTTTACCTCTAGGTCTTTGATCCATTTGGAGTTAATTCTAGTGCAAGGTGACAAAGAGGGATCCAACTTTAGTTTTCTGCAGGTGCTTAACCAGTTCTGCCAGCACAACTTGTTGAAGAGGCTGTCTTTCTTCCATTCTATTTTTTTGGCTCCTTTGTCAAAGATTAGGTGGCCATAGGTCTGTGGTTTAATATCTGGGTCCTCAGTTCTATTCCATTGGTCTTCAGGCCTGTTCCTGTGCAAGTACCAAGCTGTTTTGATAATTATAACTCTGTAATAGAGTCTAAAGTTTGGAATTGAAATTCCTCTGGCGCTGTTCTTTCTGCTATGAAGTGTTTTTGCTATCCGGGGTCTTTTATTATTCCATATGAAATTTTGGATTGCCTCTTCTATTTCTTTAAAGAATGACATTGGGATATTGATGGGTATTGCATTGAATTTGTAGATAGCCCATGGCAAGATTGTCATTTTCACAATGTTGATTCTTCCAATCCAGGAGCATGGGAGGTTTTTCCATTTCCTCAGTTCTGCTTTAAATTTCCTTTTTCAGACTTTTAAAGTTTTCACCATAAAGGTCCTTTACATTCTTAGTTAAGCCAATTCCTAGGTATTTTATTTCCTTTGAGGCTATTTCAAAAGGAGTTGCTTTCCTGATTTTTGCCTCATTCCTCTCACTGTTGGAATAGAGGAAGGCAGTTGATTTTTGAGGGTTAATTTTATACCCTGCTACCCTTCCAAAGCTTTGAATCAGCTCAAGGAGCTTGGGAGTAGAGTCTATAGGATTCTTTAAATACAGAACGATGTCATCTGCAAAGAGGGATAGTTTTAGTTCCTCTTTCCCTTCTTGGATCTCCTTTATACTTGATTCTTGCTTTATTGCACTGGCTAGGAATTCTAGTACTATGTTAAAGAGGAGTGTAGAGAGTGGGAATCCTTGTCTCGTTCCTGATTTTAGAGGGAATGGCTTTAGATTTTCACCGTTAAGTGTAATACTAGCAGTGGGTTTGTCATACACAGCCTTTATTATATTGAGGAATATTCCATGGATTCCTAGTTTCTCCAGAACTTTTAACATAAAGGGGTGTTGGATCTTTTCAAATGCCTTTTCTGCATCTATTGAGACAATCATGTGATTTTTGTCCTTGCTCCTGTTGATGTGTTGAATTATATTAATTGATTTGCATATGTTGAACCACCTTTGCTTCCCTGTGATGAATCCAATTTGATCATAGTGTATAATTTTTTGATGAGTTGTTGTAGATGGTTGGCCAGTATTTTGTTGAGAAGTTTTGCATCGATGTTCATCAAAGATATAGGTCTATAGTTCTCTTTCTTTGATGAATCTCTGTGTGTTTTGAGGATGAGGGTTATACTGGCTTCATAGAATGAGTTTGGTAAAGAACCTTCATTTTCAATTTCGTTGAAGACCTTGAGGATTATTGGTGTGAGCTCTGCTTTGAAGACCTTATAGAATTCAGCTGTGAATCCATCTGGCCCTGGGCTTTTCTTAGGTGGAAGTTCTCTAATTGCCATTTCTATTTCAGAGCTTGAAATAGGCCTGTTGAGTTGGGTTAGTTCTTCTTGGTTCAGTGTTAATATTGGCTCGGAATTCATCCATTGTTTTATGTCCTAAGATGTGGTCTATTTTGGAAAATGTTCCATGTGCTGCTGAGAAAAACGTATATTGTGTTGTTGTTGGGTGGAATATTCTGCAGATGTCTGTTAGATCTAGTTGGTCTGTATATTTGTTCAATTCTAAGGTTTCTCTGTTGAGTTTTTGCCTTGTTGATCTGTCCATAGGTGAGAGTGGTGTGTTAAAGTCACCGACAATCACTGTGTTTCAATCTATGTATGGTTTCAGTGTAAGCAAAGTTTGCTTGATGAAGTTCGGAGCTCCAGGATTGGGTGTGTAGATATTTAGGATCATTATGTCTTTCTGGAGGAAAGGTCCCTTTAGTAGTATGTAGTAACCTTCTTTGTCTTTTCTTACTAATTTTAGTTTGAAGTCTATTTTATCTGATATGAGTATGGCAACTCCAGCCTGTTTATGGGGGCCATTAGCTTGATAGAGTTTATTCCAACCTCTCACTTTCAAAAGATGATTGTTTTTTTGGGTAAGACGTGTCTCTTGAAGACAGCAGAACGTTGGATCTTGCTTTTTGATCCAACTAGGCAGTCTATGCCGTTTAATTGGAGAGTTAAGTCCATTGATATTGAAAGTTAGGATTGAAAGATATTTATTAGTTCCTACCATTTTTAAAAGCTTTTATTAGGGCCTGTGTCTTGACAGTTCTTGTGGTCCTTAGATGGTATGTCCTTTAGGTGCCATTTCTTTCCCTATATTGCATTTATTTTGTTTTTCTATGTGTAGAACATCTTTGAGAATTCTTTGTAATGTTGGTTTTGTTGCTACATATTGTTGCAGCTTTTCCCTGGAATGGAATGTTTTTATTGTTCCCTCAGTTATGAATGAGAGCTTAGCTGGGTACAGTATTCTTGGTTGGTAGTTATTTGACTTAAGGGCATGACATATATGCTTCCAGTCACTTCTTGCTTGCATGCTCTCTGATGAGAAATCTGGGGTTATTCTGATTGGTTTTCCTTTATAGGTTATTTATCCCTTTCCCTGGCTGCCTTTAGAATCCTTTCTTTGGTTTCTATTGATGTGGTGGTGGGATGTTCTTTTCTGGTCAGGTCTGTTTGGGGTTCTAAAAGCTTCTTGTATCTGGATGGGCCTGCCTTTCTGGATATTATCTTCAGCCCCGGAAATTCTCTCCTCTGCATTGTCTAACCTGCTATCAAATCTATCTACTATTTTTCATCTCCCCTGCTTATAATTGCTCATTTTTGATGCCTTGCATCTTTTCTTTTAGATCATGTATGGATTTCTTTAGCTCCTTGATTTCCATTTGAGTGGTTAGCTCAGTAGCTTTATTTTCTTTGGACATTTTCTGGAGTTCGGTCACCTTTTTATTTGTGGATTTATACCCAAACAATAAGCCTCCCAATCCAATCCCTATTGTCTTTAAGTGCCTGTGAGCCTAGAGTATAATTGAACACCTAGATATACAGTATTGCTCAACAGCCATCAAGTGTAGATCCGTGCAGTATTAAGGGTTGAAAGATGAACAGAGGACCAGAGATAGAAAAATAGAATGAGAGAGGTCAGCCGAGGTAGAAGAGGATTAACGTAGTTGTGTAAGATTATTATAGTAATGAAGAAAAGGTATAGCGTAAGGATAACTGACCTAAATTGGTAAGTAGGTAATGTATTTGAGTACAAAGTTTGGAAAGTATTAGCATAAAACTTATATGTTGCTGCACAACTAGCTCTCAGCCCAACCAGTAGCCTCACAGTGGGCCATGGGATGGATCTGAGAGCTTCAGTCTGAGCGCACTGGGCAGATGTTTTCCTGTGCTGTTTCCAGGGGCAGCCCCCAGCCAAGGGTCTGGGGTTTGAGAGTTTCCAGGGTTTCTCAGCAGGACCAGCAGGAGACCGCTCTGTTCCCAGGGGCAGTGCCCAGCTGAGGACGTGGGCTCCAGGGGCGGAGCCTCGCCTTTCTGATTCTCAGAAGGCGAGCTTGGCTGCTGGTCGGCCCTTCAGATCCCTGCTGTGTTTCCACTGCTTTGTCAGAGAGTCTGTGACTGTGGAGGGCCCCTCGGTGCTGTCTTGCTCAGGATTCCCAGCTGGAGGATACCCTGCTCAAGAATTGAGGGGGGCAGATGCTGGCTCCTATTTTCCCACACACCCCACCCTCTGTTGTAAGGTAGGGTCACAGCGCCCTCTAATCTCCAGTTCCAGTGGCCTGGGAGAGGAGCCTGGTGGGTGGGTGGGAGCTGGGACAGCTCCGCCTCCCCTGCTGGGGTGCTGAGACTTAGGGTCCGCCCGCCTGTCAGTCTCCAGTCAGAGGGCTGGGAGTTGAGCCCTTTGGGCGGGTGGGAGTTGGGACAGCTATGCCTCCCTTGGTGGGGTGCTGGGTCTTAGGTAGCCCGCCTGTCAATCTCCAGTCAATGGCCTGAGGGAGGGGGCTGTTGAGGGAAGTGACAGGATTCTAAATTCCTTGCCCTCCTGCTCCTGCCAGTCTTTCTCGGGCGGGGTGGAGGGGTCTGAGTTAACTTCTATTGCTTGGCACCCGCTCTGCTTTCCCTATGTGTTTGGGAATGCGCTGTGCTACTCACGCCTCTGCGTTCTGTCTGTGAGTGTTCCATGGTGGTGGGGAGTCTTTCACTCACCTCGGGTTTCCTCGGTCGCCTGTGGTCCGCGTCCGGATTCCGCTGCTTCTGCAGCTTGCTGGCCCAGTTCTATGCTGCTTTCTGTGGGTCGGGGCTGCCCGGCCTGGTGCCCTCCACCGCTTTTAGTGGCTTGGAGCAGGCAGCGAGGGGCAGGGGAGGGGTCCTCGCGTTCAGAATTGTTCGAGAAAGTTGTATGTAAGCTTTATCTGGATTTCTTTTCCAGTTTGAGTGCTTCTCCATTGCTTTTTGAGTTTGTTGTTGTGGATTTCTTAAAATAATTGACTCGAGGGACTCCCTGGTTCTCTCTTTTTGTGAGAGAGAGCTAGGCAGCGTCCCTTTTGTCTCGGCGCCATCTTCCAGACCCTCATCCTCACTCTTAACCTGACCCTAATCCTAATCCTCACCCTAACGCTCACTCTAACCCTAAGCTTAACCATAACCCTAACCCTAACCCTCACCCTCACCCTAAACCTAACCCTAACCTTAACACTAACCCTACCCCTATAATTCACCCTCACCCTCACCCTCACTCTCATCCTCACCTCACCCTAACCCTCACCCTTACTTTCACCCTAACATTAACTTTAACTTAACCCTAATCAACCCTTATGCTCACCCTAACAACCCTTACCTTCACCCTAATCCAATCTAACCCTATCCCTAACCCTAAACCTAACAGTAACCCACCCCTAATATTCATCCTTATCCACACCCTCAACCTCACACTAATCCTCACTCTGACCCTAAATCTAACCCTACACCTAACTGTAAACCTAACCTAGCCCTAATCCTGACCCTAACCCTAAACCTAACTGCCAACCTAATACTCACACTCACCCTCATCCTCACCCTCACCTCACCATAACCGTAACTTCAACCCTAAACCTCACTCTCACCCTATCCCTAACCCTCACCCTCACCCTAACCTTAACCCCATTCAAACCCTAACCCGAAGTCTAACGGTAAACCTAAAACTAACCCTAACCCTCACCCTTACCCTCACCCTCACCCTAAACCTAAACCTTACCCTAACTTTCACCCTCAAGTTAACACTCAACCTTACCCTAACCCTAACACTAAACCAATGCAAACCCTAACCCTAATCCTCACACTCACGCTCGAACTCAACCTAACCCTAACAATAACCCTAACCCTACCTGAACCCGAACCCTCATCCTAACCCTACCTCTCACCCTCAACCTCACCCTCAACCTCACCCTGACCCAAGCCCTCACGCCCACCCTAACACTCACCCTAACCCTAAACCTAACCCTAACCATATCCCTCACCCTCAGCCTAAACCTAACCCTATCCATAACCCTAACCAACAGACTCACCCTAACCCAAATTCTAACACTCACCATCATCCTCACGCTAACCCTAACCTTAATCCTAAAACCCCAGCCCTAAAACCCTATCCCTAACCCAAACACTAAACCTAACCCTAAAGCTAACCCTAACACCCTAACTCCAAGCCTAACACAAACATTAACCCTAACCATGAACCTAATCCTAAGCCTAACCCTACTCTTACGCTAACCCTCACCCTCAACCTCACCCTAACACTCACCCTCCCCATCACCTTAATCTTAACCCTCACCCTCACCCTCACCCTCACACTAATCTTAACCCTAACCTTAACCAAAACACTTACCTAAACCTTAACCCTAACCCTAATACTCACCCTCACCCTCACTCTAACCCTCACCTCACCCTCACCCTAACCTTAACCACATTCGAACCCTAACCCGAAGCCTAAATGTAACCTTAAAACTAACCCTAACCCTCACCCTCACCAACACCCTCAGCATAACCCTTACCCTAACCTTCACCCTCAACCAAACAGTCAAACTTACCCTCACACAAAACCTTAACCTAAACCTAACCCTAACCCTCACCCTAACCCTCACCCTGATCATCAATCTCAACCTAACCCTTACTCAAACCCTAACCCTAAACCTAACCCTCACCCTAACCATCTCCCTCACCATGATCATCACCCTTACCCTAACCCTTACTCAAGCCCTAACCCTAACCCTCACCCTCACCCTCAACCACAATCTCACCCTAACCCTAACCCTCACCAAAACAATAACCCTCAACTTAACCCTAACACTAATCAAACACGGTCACCCTAACATTAACCCTAACCCTAACTCTAACAATCACCCTTACCCTAACCCTCACCCTCAACCTAACCACAACCCTAACCCTAATCTCAATCCTAAACCATACTCTCACCCTAACCCTAACCCTCACTCTCACCCTAACCCTAACCTTAAGTCCTTTCGAACCCTGACCCGAAGCCTAACCGTAACACTAAAAATAACCATAATCCTTACCCTCACCCTAACCCTTACCCTAACCCTCACCCTCAACCTAACACTCAAACTTACCCTCACCCTAACCTTAAAACTAACCCTAACCCTCACCTTAACCCTCGCCCTCACCCTGACCACCACCCTTACCCTAACTCTTACACTAACCCTAACCCTAACCCTCACCCTCACCCTCAGCCTCAACCTCACCCTACCCTTAAGCCTCACCCAAACCCTAACCCTCCCCTTAACCCTAACCCTAACCATAACCTTGACCCTAACCCTAATACTCAACCTCACCCTCACCCTATCCCTCACCTCAACCTCAACCCCACCCTCATCTTCATCCTAACATTAACCATAATCCTAATCATAACCCAAACCCTAATGCTCACCCAAACCTTAAACCTAAACCTTAATCTAACCCAAACCTAAACCTCACCCTCATCCTCACTCTATCCCTAACCCTAACCCTAATCCCAAACGTATCCCTAAACATAACACTAAACCTAGCTCTAACCCTTGCCCTAACCCGCATCCTCACCCTCACCCTTTCCCTAACCCTAACCCTAACCCTATCCTAATCCTAACCCTAACCCTCACCCTAACCTTCAACCTAAACACAACTCTAACCCTAACCCTAACCCTAAACATCACCCTCAACCTAAACCTCACACTCAGCCTACCCTCACCCTCACCCTCATCCTCTGCTTCCCCTCCCCCTCCCCCTAACCCTAACCCTCTAACCCTAACCCTAACTCTAACCCTAACCCTAAATGTAATCCTAACCATAACCCCAAACGTAACCCTAAGCCTAACCCTAACACTCACTCTAACCCTAACCCTACCCTCACCCTACCCTTCACCTTAAACATAACCCTCACCATCCCCCTCATCCTCACCCTGACCCTTACCCTAATGCTAGCCCTAACACTAACCCTAAACCAAACACTAAAGATCTAACCCAAACCCTAACTCTAACCCTAAACATAATCCTAATCCTAACCCTAAACGTAACCCTAACCCTAACACTCTAACCCTAACCCTAAACCTAACCCTAACCCTAACCCTCACCCTCACATTCACCCTCAACATCACCTTCACCCCCACCTGAAACCTAACCCTAACCCTAAACATAACCAAAACCCTAACACTCACCCACACCCTCACACTCAACCTAAACCTAACCCTAACCCTGACCCTAACTGTAACCCTAACCCTAACCTTAACCCTCAACCTAACACTAACCATCACCATCACCCTCACCCTCAACCTCACCCTAACCCTAACACTAACCCTAAACCTAAACCTAATCCTCACCCTCAACCTCACTCTAACCCTCACGTCACCCTCACCTTCATCTTCACCCTAACATTAACACGAATCCTAACAATAACCCAAAGCCTAATGCTCACCCAAAGATTAACGCTAACACTAACTCTAAACATAGCCATAACCCTAATGCTCACACTCACCCTCACTCTCACCCTCACCCTCACCCTCACCCTCACTATCACCCACACCCTCACCCTAACCCTAACCCTAACCTAACCCTAACCCTCAAACTCAACCTTACCCTCATCCTCACCCCACCTTCACCCTCACACTAACCCTAAACATAACACTCACCTAATCCTCACCCTAACCCTAATCCTAACCCTAACCCTAACCCTAAACCTAACACTAACCCTTAACCTAAACCTCATCCTAACCCTTATCCTAAACCTAACCCTATCCTAACCCTAACCCTCACCCTACCCTTAACCCTAGACATAACACTAACCCTAACCCAAACCTAACCTTCACCCTCACCCTAAACCTCATACTCGCCCTCCACTCACCCTAACGCTAATCATAACCCTAAGCAGAACCCTAAATCTCTAACCATAATGCTAACCCTAAATCCAATGTTAACTCTAAACCTAAACCTAACCCTATTCCTAACCCTCACCCTCACCCTAACCTTTACCCTAAGGTTAAATCTAACCATAATCCTAAGCCAAAAACTCACCGTCACCTTCACCCTAACCCTAACCCTAAATCAAACCCTAACCCTAACCATCACCCTCAACCTCACCCTGACAGTAACCTTAAACCTAACCCTAACCTAATGCTAACCATCACCCACACCATCACCCTCAACCTCACCTTACCCTAACCCTAACCATCACCCACACTATCATCCTCAACCTCACCTCACCCTAACCCTAACCCTAACCTTAACACTAACCTTAACCCTAATCCTATCCCTAACCATAACACTAATCCTAACCCTAACCCTAACCTAAGCCTAACCCTCACACTTATCTTCAAACTCACCCTAAACCTAACCCTAACCCTCAACCTCACCTTCACCCTCAACCTCACCCTCACCTTCACATTAACTCTAACCATAACAGTAACCCTAACGCAAGCTCTAACCCTAACCCTCACCCTCAACCTCACCCTAACACTCACCCTCACCCTAATCAAACCCTATGCTTACCCTAACATTAACCGTATCCCCAACTCTAACTCTCACCCTTACCTTAACAATCATCCTCACGCTCACCCTCACCCTCAAACTTACACTAACCCTAACCCTAAACCTCACCCTCGCCCTCACCCTCACCCTAACCCTTACCCAAAACCTAACCCGAACCCTCACCCTCACCCTAAACCTAACCCTCATCTTAACCCTAAACCTCACCTGAACCCTAACCCTAATCATAACCCTAACCCTAACCCTGAACCTAACCCTAAACCTCACCTTTTCCTTCACCCTAACCCTCACCTCATCCTCACCCTCACCATCACCCTAACCTTCACACTAACATTATCTGTAATCCTAAACATAACCTAAAACCCTAATTCTAACCCTAACCCTAACCCTAATGCTCACACTCACCCTCAGCCTCACCCTCACGCTCACCATAACCCTCACCCTAACCCTAACCCTAATCTAACCCTAAACCAAACACTCAACCTCAACCTCACCCTTTCCCTCACCCCACCCTCATCCTCACCCTCACCCTCACCCTCCCCTAACCCTAACACTCAACCTCAATCTCATCCTTTCCCTAAACCTAACCATAACCCTAACATTAACCCACAACCTCACCCTCACCCTAACTCTAACCCTAACCCTCACGCTCACACCCACCCTAAATCTAACCCTAACCCTAACCCTCACCCTCACCCTAACCCTCAAACTTACCTAAACCTAACCCTAAACCTCACCCTCACCCTCATCCTCACCCTAACCTAACCTAACATTAACCCTAACCCTCACCCTCACCCACACTGTCAACCTAACACTAAACCTAACCCTCACCATAACCCTAACCCTCACCTTAACCCTAACCCTAATCATAACCTTAAACCTAACCCTGATCCTAACCCTAACCCTCACCCTCACTCAAACCCTCACCTCACCCTCACCCTAACCCTCACATTCACCCTAACATTAACCCTAATCGTAATCAACTGAAACCCTAATGCTCACCAAAATATTAAAATTAACCTAACTATAACCCTAACCCTAACCCTAATGCTCCCACTCAACCTCACACACTCACCATCACCCTCACCCTAACCATAACCCTAACCTTAACCCTAACCCTAACCCTCACCCTAACTCTAAACCTAAGTCTAACCTCACCCTAACAGTAACCTAACCATACCCTAACCCTAGCCCCAACCCTAAATATAACCCTAAACCTAACACTAAACTTTACCCTAACCCCCAGCCTCTCCCTTATCCTACCTCAAACCCTATCCTAATGCTCACCCTACACATAACCCTAACACTAAACCTAACCCTAAATTTCACCCTCACCCTAAACCTGACACTCACCTTCACCCTCACCCTAATGCTCACCCTCACCCTCCACTCACCCTCACCCTAACGCTCACCCTCACCCTCCACTCACCCTCACCCTAACCCTCACCCTAACCAGAACCCTAACCCTCTAACAATAAGTCTAACCCTACACACAATCCTATCTTTAAACCTATACCTAACCCTATCGTAACCCTCACCATCACCCTCAGCCTCACCCTGATCGTGAAACTCACACTCACCCTAACCCTCATCCTAACCTTAATCCTAACTCTAACGCTCACCCTACCCCAACCCTTACCCTAAGGCTAACCCTAACCCAAATCCTAAGCCTCACCATCACACTAACCCTAACCCTAACCCTCTCCCTCAAATTCACCCTCACAGTAAGTCTAACCCTAACCCAAACTCTAACCCTAATCCTAACGATAACCATCACCCTAAATGTAACCCTAACCCTAATAATAACCCTAACCCTCACCCTTACCCTAAACCAAACCCTAACCCTAAACATAACCCTAACCCTCACCCTAACTCTCACCCTCACCAGAAACATCACCCTAACCCTCACCCTAACCCCAACCCTCACTCTAACGAAAACCCTAAGACTAAACCTCACCCTAACTATAACCCTAACCCTAAACCTAACCCTCACCCTAACCGTCAACCTCACCCTAACCCTAACCCTAAACCTCACAATCACCCTAACACTAACCCTAAACCTATACCTAACAATAAGCCTCACCCTCACCCTCACCCTCACCCTAAGCCTAACCCTAACCTTAACACTAACCCTAAACCTAACCAAAACCCTAACCATAACCCTAACCCTTGCCCTCACCATAAACCTAATCCTTACCCTAAACCTAAACCTAAACCTAACCCTAACATTTAACGTTCATCCTCACTTTCACCCTAATCCTAACTCTAACCCTAAACATAACCCTAAAGAAACCCTAAACCTAACCCTAACCATAGCCCTAACCCAAACCTTAACCCTAACCCTAACCCTTACCCTAAACCTCACCCAAACCCTAACACTCACCCAAACCCTAACCCTCACCCTAAACCTCACCCTAACCCTAAACCTCACCCTCACCCTCACCGTAATCCTCAACTTAACCCTAACCCAAACCCTAACGTTACCCTCACCCTCACCCTAAACCTCACCCTCACCCTAACCCTAACCTTAACCCCCACGCTCACCCTAACCCTCACCATAACCCTAACTCTAACCCTCACCCTCACTCTCACCCTAACCCTAACCCTAACTCTAATCCTATCCCTAATACTGAATCAAACCCTAACCCTCACCCTCACGCTCACCCTACAACTCCTGCTAAACCTCACCATAAACCTAAACCTAACACTAACCCTTACTTAACAGTAACCCTCACCCTGACCATAACCCCAAGCCTCACCCTATACCCCACCCTAACCCTAAATCTAGGCGTAACCCTCACCCTAATCCTAACCCTAACCCTAAATCTCACCCTAACCCTCAGCCTCACGCTAACCCTAATCCTAACCCGAACCCAAACCCTAACACTAACCCTCACCCTAACCCTAACTCTAAGGTTAACACTTACCCTAACCCTCACGTTAAATTTAACCCTAACCCTAACCCTAACCCTAACACTCACCTTAACCTCACCCTCACCCTTACCCTAATCCTAAACCTAACCCTAACCATAGACGTAACCCTAATCCTAACCCTAACCCTCACACTAACCTTCACCCTATACCTAAAGCTAACCCTAAACCTAACCGAAACCCTAACCCTAACGCTCACCCTAAACCTAACCCTAACACTCACCCTAACCCAAAACTTAACGCTAACCCTAACCCTAACCCTAAACCTAACCCTAAATTTCAGCCTCACCCTAACCCACAACCTAAACCTAACCCTAAACTTAAACTTAACCCTAACCTTTGCTCTCACCCTAACCCTAACCCTCACCCTAAACCTCACCCTAACCCTAACCCTAACACTCACCCTCACTCTTACTGTAACCCTCAACCAAACCCTAACCCTAACCCTAACCTTACCCTCACCCTCACCCTAACCCTCACCCTCACCCTAACCCTAACCTTAACTCCTACGCTCACAATAACCCTCACCCTAACCCTAACCCTAACTCTAATCCTATCCCTAACCCTGACTCAAACCCTAACCCTAACCCTAACCCTGACCCTCACCCTCACCCTAAACCTAAACCCTAACACTAACCCTCACCGTAACTGTAACCCTCACCCTGACCATAACCCCAAGCCTCACCCTGAACGCCACCCTAACCCTAAAACTGGGTGTAACCCTCACCCTATACCTAACCCCAACCCTAAACCTCACCCTAAACCTCAGCCTCACTGTAACCCAAATTCTAACCCGAACCCAAACCCTAACACTAACCCTCCCCTAACCCTAACTCCAAGGTTAAACCTTACCCTAACCCTCACCCTAATTTTAACCCTAACCCTAACCAAAACCCTAACCCTAACGCTCACCTTAACCCTCACCCTCACTCTTACCCTAATCCTAAACCTAAACCTAACCATAGACCTAACCCTAATCCTCACCCTAACCCTCACCCTAACCGTCACTCTTTACCTAAAGCTAACCCTAAACCTGACCGAAACCCTAAACCTAATGCTCACCCTAAACCTAAACCTAACCTTAACCCAAATCTTAATGCTAACCCTAACTGTAATCCTAAACCTCACCCTAAACTTCAGCCTCACCCTAACCCTCACCTAAACCTACCCCTAACCCTAAACTAAACCCTATCCTTTACTCTCACCCTAACCGTAACCCTAATCCTGAATCTCAACCTAACCCTCAGCCTCACCCTAACCCTAATCCTAACCCTAACCAAAACCCTAACCCTAACCCTCACCTTAACCCTAACCCTAACACTAACCCTATCCCTCACCCTAACCATCACCCTAAATCTCACCCTCACTCTCACCCAAAGCCTAACCCTACCCTAACCCTAACCCTCACCCTAAACCTCACCCACACCCTAACTCTAAACCTCAACCTAACCCTCAGCCTCAACTTAACACTAACCCTCAACCTAAACCAAACCCTAACCATAATCCTAACCCAAACCCTCACCCTAACACTCACCCATACAGAACCATCACCCTAACCCTAACCCTAAACCTCACCCTAATGCTCCCCCTAACCCTAAACCTAACCCTCACCCTCACCCTCAACCTCACCCTAACCCTAACTCTAAACCTAACCCTCACCCTAACCCTAACCCTAAACCTATACCTAGGCATAAGCTTCACCTTCACCCTGATCCTAAGCCTAACCCAAATCTTAATGCTAACCCTAACCCTAACCCTAACCCTAACCCTAAACCTCGCCCTAAACTTTAGCTTCACCCTAACCCTCACCCTAAAACTAACCATAAACCTAAACTTAACCCTATCACTTACTCTCACCCTAACCCTAACCCTAACCCAGAACCTCAACATAACCCTCAGCCTCACTCTAACCCTAATCCTAAACCTAACCCAAACCCTAACCCTAACCCTCACCCTAACCCAAACCCTAACACTAACCCTAACCCTCAGCCTAAACGTCACCCTAACCCTAACCCTCAACCTCACCCTAAACCTCACACACACCCTAACCCTAAACCTCAACCTAAACCTTAGTCTCTCCCTAACCCTCACCCTCACCTAAACCAAACCCTAACCCTAAACCTAACCCTAACCCTCAGCCTAACTCTCACACTCACCCGAACCATCACCCTAACCGTCACCCTAATTCTAACCCTCAACCTAACCCTAACCCTAACCCTAAACCTTACCCTGACTCTCACCCTAACCCTAAACCTAACCCTCACCCTAACTCTCAACCTCACCCTCACCCTCGCCCTAAACCTAAACCTCACCCTAACCCTAACCCTAAACCTAGCCCTCACCCTAACCCTAAAACAAGACCTAAACCTACCCCTAACCATAACCATAACCCTAACCCATAACCAAACCCTAACCCTAACCCTAAACCTCACCCTAACCCTAACCCTCACCCTCACCCTAAACCTCATCCTAACCCTAAACCTCACCCTCACTGTAACCCTCAACCTAACCCTAACCCTAACCCTAAACTTACTCTCACCCTCACCCTAACCCTCACCTTCACCCTAATCCAAACCCTAACCCCCACGATCATCCTAACCCTCACCCTAACCCTAACCAAAACCCTCACCCTCAATCTCCCCCTAACCATAACCCTAACTGTAATCCTATCCCTAACCCTGACTCAAACCCTAAACCTAAGCCTAACCCTAACCCAACCCTAACCCTCGCCCTCATCCTCACCCTAAAACTCACGCTAAACCTAAACCTAACCCTAACCCTAACCCTAACCGTAACCCTCACCGTGAACATAAACCCAAGCCTCACCCTAAACCCCATCCTAACCCTAAACATAACCGTAACCCTCACCCTCACCCTAACCCTAACCCTAACCGTAACCCTCACCGTGAACATAAACCCAAGCCTCACCCTAAACCCCATCCTAACCCTAAACATAACCGTAACCCTCACCCTAACCCTAACCCTAACCATAAACCTCACCCTAACCCTCAGCCTCACCGTAAACCTAATCCTAACACTAAGCAAAACCCTAACACTAACCCTCAAACTAACCCTAAATTTAAGGTTAACCCTTACCCTAACTCTCACCCTAAATTTATCCCTAACCCCAACCCAAAACCTCACACTAACCCTCAGCCTCAACCTAACCCTAATCCTAACCCTAACCCAAACCCTAACCCTAACACTCACCCTCACTCTAAACCAAACCCTGACCCTAAACCTAACCCTAACCCTCACCCTAACTCTCACCCTCACCCTAACTCTCACCCTCACCCGAAACATCACCCTAACCCTCACCCTAACCCTAACCCTAACCCTCACCCTAACACTAACCCCAACCTTAACCCTTACCCTCACCCTAACGCTAACACTATCATTCACCTTAACCCTCACCCTCACCCTTATCCTAATCCTAAATCTAACCCTAACCATACACCTAACCCTAACCCTCACCCTAACCCTCACACGAACCTTCGCGCTAAACCTAAAGTTTACCCTAACCCTAATCGAAACCCTAACCCTAACCCTCACCCTAACCCTAACCCTAACCCTAACTCTAACCCAAATCTTAACGCTAACCCTCACCCTAATCCTAAACCTCACCCTAAACTTCAACCTCACCCTAACCCTAACCCTAAACATAACCCTTACCCTAAACTTAACCCTATCCCTCACTCTCACCCTAAACCTAACCCTAAACTTGAACCTCAACCTAACCCTCAGCCTCACCCTAACCCTAATCCTAACCCTAACCCAAACCCTAACCCTCACCCTAACCTTAAACCTAACATTAACCCTAACCTCACCCTCACCCTAAACCTTACCCATACCCTAACCCTAAACCTCGATCTAACCCTCAGCCTCACCCTAACACACACCCTCACCCTAAACCAAACCCTGACCCTAAACCTAACCCTAACCCTCACCCTAACTCTCACCCTCACCCAAAACATCACCCTAACCCCCACCCTAACCTTAACCCTAACCCTAACCTTAACCCTAACCCTAAACCTCACCCTAACACTCACCCTAACCCTAAACCTATACCTAACCATAAGGCTCACGCTCACCCTCACATTAAGCCTAACCCTAACATTAACACTAACCGTAAACCTAACCAAAACCCTAACCGCAACCGTAACCCTCATCCTCACCCTCACCCTCATTCTAATGCTTACCCTAAACCTAAACCTAACCCTAACCCTAACATTAACCCTCACCCTCACTCCCACCCTAACCCTAACCCTAATCCTAAACCTAACCCTAAAACAAAACCTAAACCTAACCCTAACCCTAACCCAAACCCAAACACTAACCCTAACCCTAACTCTAACCCTAAACCTCACCCTAACTCTAACCCTCACCCTAACCCTACACTCACTCTCACTCTCATCCTAACCCTAACCCTCACCCTCACCCTCACCCTCACCATAAACCTCACCCTCACCCTAACCCTCACCCTAACCCTAACCCTCACTCTCACTCTCACCCTCACCTTAACCCTAACTATAATCCTATCCCTAACCCTGACTCAAACCCTAACCCTAACCCTAAGCCTAACCCTAACCCTCACCCTCACCCTAACCCTCACGCTAACCCTAACCTAACCCTCACCCTCACCTTAAGTGTAATCCTCACCGTGACCATAACCCCAAGCCTCAACCTAAACCCCACCCTAAACCTAAGCCTAGCTGTAACCCTCACCCTAACCCTAACCCTAACACTAACAATAACACTAACCCTCACTCTGACTCTAACTCTAACCCTAACCCTTACCCTAACACTCACCCTGAACTTAACCCTGTCGTAACCCTAAACAGCACTCTCACCTTCACCCTAAACCTAAACCTAAACCTCAAACTATTCCTCACCCTAATCCTAACCGTCACCCTAACACTAACCCTAACCCTCACCCTAAAACTAACCCTAGCGATAACCTTACCCCTATCCCTCACACTCACCCTATACCTAACCCTAACCATAACCCTAACCCTAACTCTAAACCAAACCCTAACCCTCACCCTAAACCTCACCCTAACTCTACCCCTAACCCTAAACCTAACCGTAACCCTAACCCTAACCCTCACCCTAAACCTAACCCAAACCCTAAACTTAACCCTCACCTTCACTCTCACCCTAACCCTAACCCTAAACCTCGAGCTAACCCTCAGCCTCAGCCTAACTCTCACCCTCACCCTAAACCAAACCCTGACCCTAAACCTAACCCTAACCCTCACCATAACCCAAACCTTAACGCTAACCATAACTCTAACTCTAAACATCACCCTAACCCTAACCCTAAGCCTAAAACTCACACTATCCCTCACCCTAACCTTAACCTGAAACCTAACCCGAAACCGAACCGAAACCTCCCCCTAACTCTAACCTTCACCCTAAACCTAAACCTAACCCTAACACTCACCCTAACCCTCAACCTCACCCTAAACCTAATCCTAACCCTAACCCTAACCACAGACCTAACCCTAACCCTCACCCTAACTCTATGACTAACCCTAAACCTAACCGTAACCCTAACCCTAACCCTAACCCTCAACCTAAACCTAACTCTAACTCTAACCTTATAACTCACCCTCACTCTCACCCTAACACTAACCCTAACCCTTAAACAAACCCTATCCCTAAACCTAACCCTAACCCTGGCCCAAACCCTAACCCTAACCCTAACCTTAACCCTAACCCAAACCTTAATGCTAACCCTAAGTCTAACCCTAAACCTCACCCTAACGCTCACCCTAACCCTAACCCTCACCCTCACCCCAACCATAACCCTCACCCTAACCCTAACACTAACCCTCACCCTCACCCGAACCATCACCCTAACCCTCACCCTAACCCTAACCCTAACCCTAAACATAACCCTCACTCTCAACCTCACCCTCACCCTAACCATAACCCTCACCCTAACCCTAACACTAACCCTCACCCTAACCCTCACCCTCACCCTCACCCGAACCATCACCCTAACCCTCACCCTAACCCTAACCCTAACCCTAAACATAACCCTCACTCTCAACCTCACCCTCACCCTAACACTAAACCTAACACTAACCCTCATCTTAACCCTAACCCTCACCCTAACATTAACCCTAAGCCTCACCATAAACCTCACCCTAACCCTAACCCTTACTGTAAACCTCACCCTAATCTTAACCCTCCCCCTAACCCTTACCCTAACACTAACCCTAACCCTAGCGCTCACCCTAACCCTCACCCTCACCCTAAACCTAACCCTCACCCTAACAGTCACGCTAATCCTAACCCTAACCCTCACCCTCAACCTCACCCTCACGCTAAGCCTAACCCCCACCCTAACCATAACACTAACCATAACACTAACCATAACCCTCACCCTAACCCTAACACTCAACCTCACCCTTACCCTAACCTCACTCTCACCCTCACTCTAACCCTAACCCTAACCCTCATCCTAACCCACACCCTCACCCTAACCCTCACCCTAACCCTAACCCTAACCCTAACCCTGATCCTATCCCTAACCCTAATCCTAGTCCTACCCCTATCCCTAACTATAAACCTAAACCTGACCTAAACCTAACGCTAAAGCTAACCTTAACCATAGCCCTAACCCTAGCCCTAAGGGTCCCTAACCCTAACCCTAAACCTAACCATGACCCTAACCCTATCCCTCACCCTAACCCTAAGCCTCACTCTAACTCTTACCCTAACCCAAACCCTAACTCTAACCGTAACCCTAACCGTAACCCTCACCCTAACACTAACCCTAACCCTCACCCTAAACTTCAACCTCACCCTCATCCTAACCCTAACCCTAACCCAAAACTTAACCCTTATGCTAACCCAAACCCTAAACCTAATTCTCACCCTCACCATAAACATAACACTCATGCTAACCCTAACCCTAACCATAACTCTAACTCTCACACTCACCCTAACCCTAATCCTAATCCTAATCCTAACCCTAACCCTAACCCTCACCTTCCCTCTCACCATCAGCCTAAGCCTAACCCTAACCCTCATTCTCAGCCTCACACTAACCCTAACTCTAACCTTCACCCCCACCCTCACCCTCAACCAAACCCTCACCCTAACCCTAATCCTCATACTCACACTGAACCTAACCCTAACCATAACCCTAACCCAAACTCAAACCCTAACCCTAAGCCTAACACTCACCCTAAACCTCACCCTAACCCTAACCCTCACCCTAACCCTAACCCTAACCCTAAACCTCACCTTAACCCTAACCCTCACCCTCACTGTAACCCTCAACCTAACCCTAACCCTAACCCTAAACTTACTCTCACCCTCACCCTAACCCTCACCTTCACCCTAATCCAAACCCTAACCCCCACGATCACCCTAACCCTCACCCTAACCCTAACCAAAACCCTCACCCTCAATCTCCCCCTAACCCTAACCCTAACTGTAATCCTATCCCTAACCCTGACTCAAACCCTAAACCTAAGCCTAACCCTAACCCAACCCTAACCCTCGCCCTCATCCTCACCTTAAACCTCACGCTAACCCTAACCCTAACCCTAACCCTAACCCTAACCCTAACCCTAAACCTTACCCTGACCCTAAACCTCACCCTAACCCTAACACTAACCCCCATGCTCACCCTAAACCTCAGCCTAACACTAACCCTAACCTTCACCCTCTCTCTCTTCCTTACCCTAACCCTAACTCTAACCCTATTCCTAACCCTGACTCAAACCCTATCCCTAACCCTAACCCTAACCATAACCCTAACCCTCACCCTCACCCTCACCCTAACCCTCACCCTAACCCTAACGCTAAACCTCACCGTAACCCTCTCCTGCACTCTCACCCTAACCCTTATGCTAACCCTAACACTAACACTTACCCTCACCCTCACCCTAACCCTAACCCTAACCCTCACCTTAACCATTACGCTCATCGTGACCATAACCCCAAGCCTTACCCTAAACCTCACCCTAAGCCTAGCCGTAACCCTCACTCTAACCCTAACCCTAACCCTAAACCTCACCCTAACCCTCAGCCTCACCCTAATCCTAATCCTAACCCTCAGCCAAAACCCAACACTAATCCTCACCCTAACCCCAACCCTAACTCTAAACCTAACCCTAACCCTTACCCTAACCCTCACCCTGAACTTAACCCTAACCCTAACCCTATCCCTAACCCTAAACCTCACCCTCACTCTAACCCTAAACATACACCTCCAACTATCCCTCAACCTAATCCTAACCATCACCCTAACCCTAACCCTAACCCTCAACCTCACCGTAACTCTCACCCTCACCCTAACCCTAAACCTAATCCTAACACTCACCTTAACCCTCAAACTCATCCTAACTTGAATCCTAAACATAACCCTAACCATAGACCTAACAGTAACCCTCACCCTCACATTAACCCTCACGCTAATCCTAATCCTAAACCTCACACTCACACTCACCCATACCCTATCCCTCCCCCTCACCCTAACACTAACCCTAACACTAACCCTATCACGAATCCAAACCCTAACCTTAACCCTAACAATAACCCTAACACTAACCCTCACCCTCACCCTCACGCTAAGCCTAACCCTAACACTAACCCTTACCTTAACCCTAACCCTCAACCTAACTGTAATCCTAATCCTCACACTAACCCTAACCTTAATCGTAACCCTCACCCGATCCCTAACACTAATCCTAACCCTACACCTCACCCTAACCCTCAGCCTCACCCTAATCCTAATCCTAACCCTAACCCAAACCCAAACCTTAACCCTCACCCTAACCCTAACCCTAATCCTAACCCTAACCCTCACCCTAACCTTCACCTTAACCCTAATCCTCACCCTTACCCTAACCCTCACTATAACCCTAATACTAAACCTAACCCTCACCCTAACCCTCACCCTAACCCTAACCCTCACCCTAATCCTAACCCTAAAACTCACCCTGACCCTAACCCTCACCCTAACCCTCACCCTAACCCTAATCCTATCCCTAAACCTAACCCTAACCCAAATCCTAACCCTAACCGTAAAACTAACTTTAACCCTCACCCTCACCCTAAGCCTCACACTAACCCTAACCCTAACCCTCACACTCAGCCCCGCCCTCCCCCTCCCCATCATCCTAACCCTAACCCGACCACTAACCCTACGACTAACCCAAACACTAACCTTAACCCTAACCATAACCCTAACCCTCAGCCTCACCCTCACCCTCACCCTAACCCTAAACCTAACACTAACCCTCACCTTAACCCTAAACCTCACCCAAACCGTAACCTCCAGCCTAACCCTAAACCTCACACTAACCCTAACACGTACCCTAACCCTAAACCTCACCCTAACCCTCAGACTCACCCTAACCCTAATCCTAATCCTAACTCAAACCCTATCCCTAAATCTTACCTTAACACTCACCCTAAACTTGACCTTGACCCTAAACCTAACACTAACCCTCACCCTCAACCTAACTTTCACCCTCAACCTAACCCTAACCCTAACCCTAACACTCACCTTAGCCCTCACCCTCACCCTAATCCTAAACCTAAATCTAACCATAGACCTAAACATAACCCTCACCCTAAACCTCATCCTATCCCCAACGCTAACCCTAAACCTAACCGTAATACTAACCCTAACTTTCACCCTAAACCTAACCCTAACCTTATAGATCCTACCCCTCACTCTCACTCTAATCCTAACCCTAACCATAAGCCTAACCCAAACCCTAAGCCAAACCCTAACCCTAACCCAAATCTTAACGCTAACCCTAACCCTAACCCTAAACTTTACCCTAATCCTACCCCTAAACCTCACCCTAACCCTAACCCTAACACTAACCCTAACCCTAAACCAAACCCTAAACCTAACCCAAAACCTAACCCTAACCCAAACCTTAACGGTAACCCTAACCCTAAACCTAAGCCTCACCCTAAACCTAATCGTAACTCTAAATCTAACCACAGACCTAAACCTAACACACACCCCAACCCTCACCCTAACCCTAAACCTAACCCTCACCCTAAGCCTCACCCTAACTCTAACCCTAACCCTAAAGCTAACCGTAACCCTAACCCTAAACCTCACCCTAAACCTAACCCTAACCCTAAACTTAACCCTCACCCTCATTCTCACCCTAATCCTAACCCTAATCCTAACCCAGGACTTAACGCTAACCCTAATTCTAACCCAAACCTCACCCTAACCCTAACCCTAACCCTCACCCTAACCCTAACTTTCACCCTAACCCTCACCCTAAACCTTACCCTCACCCTAACCCTAACCCTAAACCTCAACCTCACCCTATCCCTCACCCTAACCCTAACCTGAACCCTAACCCGAACCCTCACCCAAACTCTCACCTTCACCCTAAACCTAACCCTAACCCTAACCTTCACCCTAACCCTAATCCTAACCCTAAACCAAACTACAGACCTAACCACACCCTCACCCTAACCCTCACCCTAACCCTACAACTAACAATAAACCTAACCCTAACCCTAACCCTCACCCAATCCCTAACTCTAACCCTAACCTTACCCTAACCCTTACCCTAATCTTAACCCTCTACCTCACCATAACCCTAACCCCTCACCCTAACCCTAACCCTAACGCTAAACCTCACCCTATCCCTCACCGTAATCTTAAATGTCACCCTAACCTTAACCCTAACCCTTTTCCTCACCCTAACTCTCACCCTCACCCTAACCTTAACCCTAACTCTAACACTCACCTTCACCCTCACACTCACCCTAACCCTAATCCTAACCCAAAAGTTAAACGTAGACCTAACCCTATCACTCACACTAACCCTCACCCTAACCCTAACCCACACCCTCATCCTAAGCCAAACCTAACCCTAACGTAACCCTAACTCTAACCCTAACCCTCACCCTAACCCTAAACCTCAGCCTAACGCTAACCCTAACCCTCACCCTAACCCTAAACCTAACCTTAACCCTCATCCTAACCATCACCCTAACAGTATCCCTAAACCTAACCCTCACCCTCGCCCTAAGCCTAATCCTAACCCAAAACCTAACCCTAACCCTAACCCTCACCATTACCCTCACCCTAACCCTCACGCTAAACCTAACCCTAACCCTAACCCTCACCATTACCCTCACCCTAACCCTCACGCTAAACCTAACCCTAACCCTCACACTCACCCTCACCCTAACCCTCCCCCTCACCCTAAGACTAACCATAACACTAACCCTAACATTAATCCAAACCATACCCTTAAACCTAACCATGAACCTAACCCTAAACCTTACACTCACCCTCACCATAATCCTAACCCTAACACTAAGCCTCATCTTGACCATCACTCTCACTCTAACCGTAACCCCAAGTCTCACTGTAAACCTCACCCTAACACTAACCCTAGCCGAAACCCTCACCCTCACCCTAACCCTAACCCTAACTCTACACCTAAACCTAAAGCTCAGCCTCATCCTAACCCTAATCCTAGCCGAAACCCAAATCCTAACCCTAACCCTCACGCTAACCCCAAGCCTAACCCTAACCCTTACCCTGACCCTCACCTAATCTTAAACCTCACCCTAATACTAAACATAACCCCTGACCCTAAACCTAACCCTAACACTAAACCTCATCCTATTCCTCACCTTAATCCTAACCGTCACCCTAACCCTAACCCTAAACCTCTTCCTCACCCTAACTCTCACCCTCACTCTAACCCTAACTCTAACCGTAACATTCACCTTAACCCTCACCCTCACCCTAACTCTCAACCTCACCCTAACCCTAACCCTCACCTTAACCCTAACCCTAACCCTAATCCAAACCGCAAACCTACACCTAGCCCTACCCTATACATAACCCTAACCGTAACCCTATCCTCACGCTAACCCTAACCCTCGTCCTATCCTTAACCCTAACAATCAACCTAAACATAACCCTAAACCTAATGCTACACCTAACTTTAACCCTAAGCCAAACCCTAACACAAAGGTTCCTAACCTTAACCCTTACCCTAACCCTCACCCCCACCCTCACCCTAACCTTCCCTCTCAACTTCACCTTAAGCCTAACCCTAAAACTAAACCTCACCCTCACCCTGACCCTCAATTTCACCCTGACCCTGACCCTGACCCTCACCCTAAACCTCGCCCTAACCCTCACACTCACCCTAACCCTCACCCTCACCCTCACCCTATCCCTAACCCTACCCCTAACCCTAATCCTCACCCTCACCCTAACCCTAACCCTAACCCTAAACCTCACCCTAACCCTAACCCTAACCCAAACCTTATTGCTAACCGTAACCTTAACACTAAACCTCACCCTAATCTTATCCCTAACCCTCACCTAAACCTAACCCTCACCCTAAACTTAACCCTGACCCTAAACCTCACCCTAAACGTCAACCTCACCCGGACCATCACTCTAACTCTCACACTAACCCTCACCCGTATCTTCCACCTAACCCTCAATCTAACAGGAAACTTAACCCTAATCCTCACCCTCACCCTAACCCTAACACTCACCCTCACCCTAACCCCCATCCTAACCCTAACCATAACCCTAACCCTAACCCTCACCCTCACCTTAACCCCCATCCTAACCCTTTCCATAACCCTAACCCTCACCCTCACCCTAACACTAATGCTAACCCTAACCCTAACCCTCACCGTAACGCTAACCCTAACACTCACCCCCACTCTAACCCTCACCATAACCCTAACCATAACATTAACCCTCACCCTCACCACCCTCACCCTCACCCTAAGCCTAACCATAACCCTAACCCTAACCCTAACACTAACACTAATCCTCACCCTAAACCTAACACCAACCCTAACCCTTACCCTAACCCTCGCCCTAATCTTAACCCTCACCCTACCCCTCACCCTAACCCTCCACCTCACCCTAAACCTAACCCTAACATTAAACCAAACACTAACCTTAAACCTAACCATAACCCTAACATTCACCCTCATCATCACCTTCACCCTGACCCTAACCCTTACACTAAGACTCACCTTAACCCTAACTCTCACCCTAACCATACCCCCAAGCCTCACCCTAACCTCACACTAACCCTAACCCTAGCCGTAACCCACACCCTACCCCTAACCCCAACCCTAACCCTAAACCTCACCCTAACCCTCAGCCTCACCCTAACACTAATCCTAACCCTAACCCAAACAAGCCATAACCCTCACCCTCACCCTAAGCCTAAACCTAACCCTAACCCTAATGCTAACCTTAACCCTCACACTAACCTTAATCCTAACCTAACCCCCACCCTAACCCTTACCCTAACCCTAAACCTAAACCTAACCCTATCCCTCACTCTAATGTTATCCATCACCCTAACCCTAATACTAACCCTCACCCTCACCCTAAATCTCACCCTCGCCCTAAACCTAACCATAACCCTAACACTCACCTTAAAACTCACCCTCACACTAACACTAATCCTAAACCTAACCCTAACCGTAGATCTAAGCCTAACCCTCACCCTAACCCTCACCCTATCCCTAACGCTAACCCTAAACCTAAACCAAACCCAAACCCTAACCCTAAACTTAACCCTAACCCTCACCCTAACCCTCACCCTAACCCTAACCCTAACCCTCATCCTCACCCTCACCCCAGCCTAACCCTAACCCTAAACCTAAACCTAAACCTAACCAAAACCCTAACCCTAACACTAACCCTACCCTAACCTTACCCTTACCCTCAACCTAAACCTAACCCTTACCGTAACCTAAACCTAACCCTCACCCTCACCCTAACCCAAACCCTAACCCTAACCCTAACCCAAATCCGAACCCTAAACCTAGTCCTAGCCTTAATTCTATACATAATCCTAAACTTAACCCTAATCCTAACCCAATCCCTAAACATAGTCCTAGCCTTAACCCTAACCATAAACCTAAACTTAACCCTAAACCTAACGCCAAACCTAACTTTAACCCAAACTCTAACCCTAACACAATGGTCCCTAACCCTAACACTAACCCTCACCCTAACCCTCACCCTCACCCAACCTTCCCTTTCACCCTCACCCTAACCCTAACCCTCAACCTCACCCTCACCCTGACCCTAAATTTCAATCTCACCCTAACCCTAACCCTAACCCTCACACAAACCCTAAACCTCAACCTAACCCTCACCCTCACTCTAACCCTAACCCTAAACCTAACCCTAACCCTAACCCTTACCCTAACCCTCACGATAACTTTAACCCTAACCCTAACCCTAACCTTCACCCTCACCCTCACCCTAAACCTGAAACACCACTGTAACCTTCATCCTAAACCTAACCCTAACCCTAACGCTAATCCTAACCCTAACCCTCATCCTCACCCTAACCCTAACCCTAACCCTAACACTAAGCCTCACCCTACACTTCACCCTAAGCCTAACTGTAATCCTAACCCTCACCCTCAGCCTCACTCTAAGCCTAACAATAACCCTAACCTTAACCCAAACCCTAACCCTATCCCTAACCCTCACCTCACCCTAACACTAAGCCTAACCCTCACCCTCACCCTCACACTAATCATCACCCTAACCCTAACCCTCACCCTCACCCTAATCCTAACCCTAACTCTAACCCTAACTCTAACGCTAAGTCTAACCCTCCCCATAATCCTCACCCACACCCTAACCCTAACCCAAACCCTAAATCTAACCCTAACCCTAACCTTAACCCTATCTCTTGCCCTAACCCTCACCCTCACCCTAACCCTAACCCTCACCCTAACCTGAACCCTAACCCTAACCAAAACTCTAACCCTAACCTTAACCCTAAATCTAACCCTAAACCTTAAACTCACCCTCACCCACACCCTCACCCTAATCCTAACACTATCCCTAAACCTAAACCTAAAACTAACCCTCACCCTAACCCTCCTTTCATCCTAACCCTAACACTAACCGTCACCCTAACCGTAAACCTAAACCTAACCGTAATCCTCATCCTAAACCTCATCCTAATCCTAACGCTCACCCTAACCCTTACCCTCAACCTCACCGTAATCCTAACCCTAACACTAAGCCTCACCCTAACCCTAAACTTAACCCTCATCCTAAACCTAACACTCACACTAACTCTCACCCTCACCCTATCCCTAATCCTAACCTTAACCCTAACCCTCACCCTAACTCTCAACCTAACCCTCACCCTAACACTAACCGTAACCTTAACCATAACCATAACCCTAACCGTTCCCCTAGAATTCACCCTAACCCTAATGCTAACCGTAACCCTAACCCTCACCCTAACCCTCACCTTCACCATTACCTTAACATTAACCCTAAAACTAACCCTAACCTTAACCCTAACCCTAATCCAAACCCTAAACCTAAACCTAACCCTAACAATAACGCTAACCTTCACCCTCACCCTCACCCTCAATCTAACCATAACCCTAACCCTAACCATAGCCCTAACCTTCATCTAACCCTAACCCTCACCCTAACCCTAATCTTAAACCTAACCCTCACCCTAACCTTCACCCTAATCCTCACCCTCACCCTAAAATTTGCTCTCACCCTCACCCTCATCCTAATTCTCACCCTCATCCTCATGCTAATCCTAACCCTAACCCTCACCTTCACCCTCCCTAACCCTAAGCCTAACCCTAACCATAACCCTAACCCACACCTTAATCCTAACCCTCACCCTAACACTAACCCTAAACCAAACCCTCACCCTCATCCTTACCCTAACCCTAACCCTAACCCTCAGACTCACCCTCACCTTCACCCTAACACTCACCCTCACCCTCACCCTAACCCTCACCCTCACCCAACCCTCAACCTCACCCTAACCCTCACCATAACAATGACCCTAACCATGAACCTAACTCTTATCCTAACCCTAACCCTTAACCTCTCCCTAACCCTAACCCTCACCGTATCCCTCAGCCTAAACCTAACCCTAAACCTAACACTCAACTTTATTCTCACCCTCAACCAAATCCTAAACCTAACCCTAACCCTAACACTAACCCTCACACTAATCTTCAACCTAACCCTCACCCACACCCTAAACCTAACCCAACCGTAACCCTAACCCAAACCCTAACGCTAAACCTAACCCTAACCCTAAGCCTCAACCTAATCCTAAACCTAACACTAAACCTAACCCTAAACCTAACCCTAACCCAAACCCTAAGCCTAACACTCACCCTAAATCTCACCCTCACCATAACCCTAAACATAACCCTAACCCTCATCCTAACCCTAACCCTAATTCTCACCCAAACCCTAACCCTAACATTAACCTTAAACCTAAACGTAACCCTAAAACTAACCCTCACCCTAACCCTAAACCTAACCCTCTCCCTAACCCTCACCTAACCCTCACACTATCCCTCACCCTAATTCTAACCTTTACCCTAACCATAAACCAAAACTTAACTCTAACCCTAACCCTAATCGTAACCCTCATCCTCACCCTAACCCTAACCCTCACCCTCACCCGAACCATCATCCTAACCCTCATCCTAACCCTAACCCTCACCAAAACCCTATCCCTAAATCTAACCCTAACCCTCACCCTAACCCTAACCCTCACACTCACCCTAACCCTCACCCAAATCCAAACCCTAACCCTAACCCTAACTCTAACCCTCACCCTAACCCTCACCCCCCCACACACCCTAACCCAAACCCTAAATCTAACCCAAACCCTAACCCTAACCCTAGCCCTCTCCCTAACCCTCACCCTAACCGTAAACCTCACCCTCACCCTAACCTGAACCCTATCCCTAACCAAAACCCTAACCCTAACCTCAACCCTAAATCTAACCCTAACCCAAAACTCACCCCTAACCCTCACCCTCACCCATACCCTTACCCTGATCCTAACCCTAGCCCTCAACCTAAACCTAATAAAACCCCTCACTCTAACCCTCACCTTCACACTAAACCTAACACTAACTGTCACCCTAACCCTAACCCTAACACAAAACCTAACCCTCACCAACACCCCAACCTTCACCCTAACCCTAACCCTAACTCATACCCTAAACCTAGCTTCAGCCCTAAAACTAACCTTAACCCTAAACCTAACACTAACTCTTAACCAAACCCTAACCTAAGGCTAACTCTAAACCTAACCCTACCCTCACCCTAAAACGCATCCTAAACCTAACGCTCACCCCTAACTCTTAACCTCACCCTAACCCTCACCCTCACATTAATCCTAACCCTAACCCTAAACCTCATCCTAACCCTAACCTTAAACCTCATCCTAATTCTAACACTCACCCTAACTCTCACCCTCATCCTAACCCTAATCCTAACCATAAACCTAACCCTAACCCTCACCCTCACCTTAATCCTCAACCTAACCTTCACCCTAACCCTAACCGCAACCCCTAACCGTAACCCTAACCCTAACCCTCACCCTAACCCTAACGCTAACCCTAACCCTAACCCAAACAAAAACCTAACCCTAACCATAACCATAAACCTAACCTAACCCTAACCCTAACCCTATCCCTCAGCCTAACCCTAACCCTAAACCACACCCTAAGTCTAACATTCACCCTTAATTTCACCCTCACCCTAACCCTAATCCTAACCCTAACCCTAACCCTAACATTAACCCTCACCCTAATCCTCACCCTAAACGTCACCCACACCCTAACTTTTACCCAAAAGTAACCCTAACCATAACCCTAACCGTCACCCTATCCCTAAACCTAACCCTCACCCTAACCCTAACCCTCACCCTCACCCTAACCCTCATCCTAACCCTAACCTTTACCTTAACGCCAATCTTCACCCTTACCCTAACCCTAACCCCTAACCCTCTACCTAACCCTACCCCTAACCCTAACCCTAACCTTAACCCTAACCACACCCTGACCCTAAGCCTCACCCAAACCCTAACCTAACCCTCACGCTCACCCTATCCCTTACCCTAACCCTAACCTTAGCCTCACCCTCACCCTAACACTCACCTGCATCCTCAACCTCACCTTAACCACGACCCTCACCCTCATCCTAACCCTCACTTTCACCCTAACCCTCACCCTAACCCTGACCCTAACCCTCCCCCTAACCCTCCCCCTAACCCTCACCCTAACCCTGAACCTAACTCTTATCCTAACCTTAACCCTAACCCTAACCTTAACACTAACATTAACCCTTACCCTAGCCCTCAGCCTAACCCTAACCCTACTCCTAACCTGAACTTTAACCCTAACACTAGCCATCACCCTAATCCTCACCCTAACCCTCAACCACACCCTAACCCTAACCCAAATCTAACACTAACAGTAACACTAACACAAACCCTAACCCTAAACCTAACCCTAACCCTAAGCCTCACCCTAACCCTAACCCTAACCCTAACACTAACCCTAACCCAAACCCTAAGCCTAACACTCACCCTAACTCTCACCCTCACCTAATCCTAATCCTAACCCTAACACTAAACCCCACTAAACCTCACCCTAACCCTCACCCACACGCTAAACCTCAGCCTAACCCACACCCAAACCCTAACCCTAATCTTAACCCTAAACCTAAACGTTACCCTAACCCTCACCCTAACCCTAACCCTAACCCTCTCCCTAACCCTCACTCTAACCCTCACCCTAACCATAAACCAAAACTTAACCCTAACCCTAACCCTAACCGTAACCCTCATCCTCACCCTAACCCTAACCCTAACCCTCACCCTAACTCTAAATCTAACCCTATCCCTAACCCTAACACTAAACCTCAACCTAACCATCACCCTAAACCTCACCCACACACTAACCCTCACCCTAACCCTCACCCAAACCCTAACCCTAAACCTAACCCTCAGACTAACACTCACCCTCATCCTAACCCTCACCCTAAACCTCAACCTCACCCTCACCCTCACCCTAACCCTCACTCTCACCCTCACCCTCACCCTAACCCTCAATCTCAACCTCACTCTAACCCTAAACCTAACCCTCACCCTAACCCTCACACTAACCCTGACCCTAAACCTAAACCTAAGTCTCAACCTAACCCTAACCCTCACCCTAACATACAACGTAACCCTCACCCTAACTCTAACCCTAAACCTAAACCTAATCTTCACCCTAACCAAAACCTATTCCTAACCCTAACCCTCACCCTAACCCTCCCCGTAACCCTCCCCATAACCCTAACCCTAACCTTAACCCTAACCCTCACCCTGACCCTGAGCCTCACCCTAACCCTAACCCTCACCCTCACCCACACCCTCACCTTTATCCTACACCTAACCCTAACCTCAGCCTCACCCTCACACTAACACTAACCCGCACCCTCAATCTCACCATAACCATCACCTTCACCCTCATCCTAACCCTCACCCTCACCCTAACCCTCAACTTCACACTAACACTCACCCTAACCCTAACACTCACCCTCTCCCTGAGCCTCACCCTAACCCTGACCCTAACCCTCCCCCTAATCCTCACCCTAACCCTGACCCTAACCCTGAACCTAATTCTTATCCTAACCCTAAACCTAACCCTAACCCTCACCCTGTCCCTCAGCCTAACCCTAACCTAACCCTTACTCTAAGCCTAACACTCACTCTTATTTTCACCCTCACCCTAACCCTAATCCTAACCCAAACCCTAACCCTAACACTAGCCCTTACCCTAATCCTCATCCTAACCCTCACCCACATCTTAACCCTAACCCAAACCTAACCCTAACCATAACACTAACACAAACCCTAACCCTAAACCTAACCCTACCTAAGCCTCACCCTAACCCTAACCCCAAACCTAAACCTAACCCAAACCCTAAGCCTAACACTCACCCTAAATCTCACCCTCACCCCAATCCTAATCCTAACCCTAACACTGAACCTAACACTAAACCTCACCTTAACTGTCACCCTAACCCTCAACACAACCTAACCCTCAGCTTAACCCTCACTCAAACCATAACCCTAACCCTAAACCTAACCCTAAACCTAACCCTAACCCTCACCCTAATCCTAACCCTTACCCTCACACAAAACCTAACCCTAACTTTAACCCTAAACCTAAAATTTACCCTAACCCTAACCCTCACCCTAACCCTAACCTTAACCCCTCTCCCTAACCCTCACCCTAAAGCTAACCCTAACCCTCAACCTAACCCTAAATCTCACCCTCACCTTAACCCTAACCCCCAAACTAAGCCTCACCCTAACACACAACCGAACCATCACCCTAAACCTAACCCTAACCCTAACCTAATCCTAAACCTAACCCTCACCCTAACCAATACCAAACCCTAACCCTAACCCTCACCCTCATCCTAACCCTAACCCTAATCCGCACAAACACCCACACCCTTACCCTAACCCTAAACCTCACCCTCACCCTCACACTCACAGTAACCCTCACCCTCACCCTCATCCAAACCCTCACCCTCAGCCTAACCCTCCCCTAACCCTAACCCTTACCATAACCCTAACATTCACCCTCACCCTAACTCGCACCCTAACCCTAAACTTAACCCTCCCCCTAACCCTCACTCCAACCCTGACCCTAACCCTGAACCTAACTCTTATCCTAACCCTCACCATAAACCTAACCCTCACCCTAACCCTCAGCCTAATCCTCATCCACATCCTAACCCTAACCCAAACCTAATCTTAAGCCTAACCCTAACCGGAACCCTAACCCAAACCCTAACTCTAAACTTAACCCTATCCCTAAGCCTCACCGTTACCCTAAACCTAACCCCAAACCTTAACCCAAATCGTAAGCCTAACACTCACCCTAAACCTCACCCTCACCCTAACCCTAACCCTAACACTAAACCTAACGCTAACCCTCACCCTAACCCTCACCCTGACCCTCACCCACACCCTAAACCTCACCCTAACCCTCACACAAACCCTAACCCTCACCCTAACCCTAACCAAAACCCTAACCCTAATCCTAACCCTAACCCAAAACCTAACCCTAAACCTAACCCTCAGCCTCCCCATCACCCTAACCCTAACCCAAACCGTAAACCTAACCCTAAGCCTAACACTCACCCTAATTCTCGCCCTAACCCTAACCCTAATCCTAACCCTAACCCTAATTCTAACACTAAACCTCACCCTAACCCTAACCGTAACCCCAAACCTAAACCTCATCCTAACCCTCATCCTAAGTCTACCCTAACCAAAACCCTAAACCTCACACTAACCCTCACCTAACCCTAACCCTATCCCTATCTCTAACCCTCACCATCACCCTCACCCTCACCCTAACTCTAACCCTTACCCTAACCCTAACCCTTACCCAAAACTTAACCCTAGCCCTAAAACTAACACTCACGGTCACCCTCACCCTAACCCTAACCCTCACCCTAACCCTGACTGGAACCCTAACCCTAACCCTAACACTAACCCTGACTTCACCCTCACACTATCCCTCACCCTAACCCTAAAACCAACCCTAACCCTCATCCTCACCCCTAACCATAAGACTAACACTAACCCTAACCCTAACCCTCACCCTAACCCTCCCTCTCAACCCTAACCCTAACCCTAACCCTAACCCTAAACCTAACCCTCACCCTCACCCTAACCCTAACCGTCAACCTCACCCTTACCCTAACCCTAACCCTAACCCTAACTCTAAGCAAACCCTACCCAAACATTACCCTCACCCTCACCCTAAGGCTCTCCCTAAACCTAAACCTCACCCTAACCCTAACCCTTACCCTAACCCTAACCCTAATCCTAATCCTAACCCTAACCCTCACCCTAACACTCACTCTAACCATAACCCTAAACCTAACCCTAACCCTCACCCTAACCTCACCTTAACACTCACATTAACCCTAACCCTAACCCTAACCCTAACACTAACACTAACCCTCACACACTACCTAACCATCACCCTAACCAAACCCTATCCCTAACCCTAACCATAACCCTAACCCTCACCGAAACTTACTCTAAACCTAACACTAACCCTCACCCTAAACATCAACCTAATCCTCACCTTCACCCTAACCCAACCCTCACCCTAAAGATAACCCTACCCCTCAACCTCACCCTATCCCTAACCCTAACCCTAACCCTCATCCTCACCCTAACTCTTATCCTAAAACTAACCCTAAATCTAACCCTACTCCTAACCATAATTTTAAATCTAAACCTCACCATCACCATCACCCTTACCCTCACCCTCACCCTAACCCTGACCCTAACCCTAATCCGAACCCTAATTCAAACCCTAAATCTAACCCTAACCCTAACCCTCACCCTCACTCTAACCCAAACCCTAACCCTCACCCTCACCATTACCCTAACCCTCACTCTGACCCTCACCCTAATCCTCACTCTCACCCTAAACCTAACCCTAACCCTCATCCTCATCATCACCCTAAACCTAAACCTAATCCTAACCCTCATGATCACTCTAACCCTTACCCCAAACCTAACCCTAATCCTCTCACTAACACTCACGCTAACCCACAACTTCACCCTAACCCTAACCTAACCCTAACCGTCACCCTCATCCTAACCCTAACCCTAACCCAAACCCTAACCCCTACCCTCACGCTAACCCTCACCATAACGCTCACCTTCAACCTAACTCTAACCCTAAATCTAACCATAACCTTCACCCTAACAATCACCCTAACCCTCAACTTCACCCTATACCTAAGGCTAACCCTCACCCTCACCCTAACCCTAACTCTAACCCTCACACTAACCCTCAACCTAACCATAAACCTAACCATAACCCTAACCCTAACCCTCACCTTAACCCTCATCCTAACCCTAACCCTAACCCTAACACTAAGCCTAAACCTTACCCTCACCCTAAACCTAACCCTCACCCTAACACTAAGCCTAACCATCACCCTTCCCCAACTCTCACCCTAACCCTAACCGTAACACTAACCCTTACCCTCACCCTAACCCTAATCCTAACCCCAAACCTCACCCTAACCCTCACCCTCACCCTAACCCTCGCCTTCAACCTAAACCTAACGCTAACCCTAACCCTCACCCTAACCCTCAACCTAAACATCACCCTAACCTTCACCTTCACCCTAACCATCATCCTAACCCTCACCCTAAACCTAAGCCTAACCCTAAACCTCACCCTAATCCTTACCCTCACCCTAACACAAACCCTCATACTAACCATACCCTAACCCTAAACCTCACCTCACCCTCACCCTAAACCTCACCCTCACCCTAAAACCCTAACCCTAACCCTAAAACTCACCTAAACCTAACCTTCACCTTAACCCTAACCCTAGCCCTCACCGTAACCCTTACACTAACCCTAACCTTAATCCTAACCCTCAACCTAACCCTCAACCTAAACAACACCCTAACCTTCACTTTCACCCTAACCATCACCCTAACCCTCACCAAAACCTAACCTTAACCCTAAGCCTCACCCTAATCCTCACCCTCCACCTAACACAAACCCTCACACTAACTCTAACCCTAACCCTAAACCTCACACTCACCCTCACCCTAACCCTCACCCTCCCCCTAAACATAACCCTAACCCAAAACCTTAACCTAACCCTAACCCTAACGCTAACCCTAACAATCTACACAATCCTAACCCTGGCCCACACCCTCACCCTAACCCTCACCCTAACCCTAATCCTAACCATAACACTAACCCTCATCCTCACCCTAACCCTCACCCTTACCCCAACCCTCACCCTAACCTTAAACCTCACACTCACCATAAACCTAACCCTAATCCTAACCTAATCCTAACACTCACCTTAACCATAACCCTAACCCTAATCCTAACACTCACTCTAACCCACAGCCTAACTCTATCCCAAACCCTAACACTAAACCTAACCCTCACCCTCACTCTCACCCTAAACCCTAACAATATTCAAACCCTAACACAAAATACTAAACCTAACGCTAAACCTAACCCTAACCCTCACCATAACCCTCACCCTAACCCTCACTCTAACACTCACCCTGACCTGAACTCTAACCCTAAACCTAAAACTAACCCTAACCTAACCCTAACCCTCACCCTAATGGTAACCCTAACCCTCAGCCAAACCCTAACCCTAATCCTAACCCTAACCCTCACCATAACCATCTGCCTAACCCTAACTGTAACCATAACCATAACCCTCACCCTAAACCAACCCTCACCCTAACCCTAACCCTACCCCTCACCCTCACTCCTCACTCTAACCCTAACCCTAACCCTATCTCTAACCCTAACCAAACCCTAACCCAAACCCTAAAGCTAACCCTAAACTTAACCCAAATACTAACCCTCCCCTAACCCTCACATAACCCTACCCCCTCATCCTAACCCTAAGAGCAACCCTAACCCTAACCATAACCCTAAGCCTAACCCTCACCCTATCACTAACCCTAACGCTAACCCTCACCCTAATTCTAACACTAACCCTAACCCTCACCTTCAGCCTAAACAGAACCCTTACCCAAAACCTAACCTTAAACCTCACCCTCACCCTAAGTATAAACCTAACCCTAAGCCTAACCCTCAGCCTAACTCTCACACTCACCCTAATCCTCATCATAGCCCTCACCCTCACCCTCACCCTAACCCTCAATCTCACCCTCACCCTAAACCTAATCCTAACCCTCACCATCACCCTCACCTTAACACTAACCATAACCCTCACTCTCACCCTAACCCTTACCCTAACACTAACCCTAACCCTCACACTCACCCTCACCCTAACCCTCAACCTAAGCCTAACCATCACCCTCAACCTCAATCTCACCCTCACCCTCACCATCAACCTAACCCTAACCCTAACCATAAATATAACCCTAATCCTAAACCTAACGCTAACCCTCACCCTACTCCTAACACTCACCCTAACCTCACCCTAACCCTAACCCTCTCCCTAACCCTAACCCTAACCCTACCATTAACCCTCAACCTAACCCTCACCCTCACCCGTAAACTAAGCCTAACTCTCACCCTCACCCTAAACATAACCCTCACCCTCACCCTAACCCTAACCCTAACCCCAACCCTCACCATAAACCTCACCGTCAACCTAACCTAACCCTAACCTAACCCTAACCCTAACCAAACCCTAATACAAAACTCTAACCCTAAAGCTAAACCTAACCCTAACCCTCACCATAACCCTCCCCCTCCCCCTCCCTCTAACCCTCACCCTCACCCTAACTGTAACCCTAAACCTAAACCTAACCCTTACCCTAACCCTAGTCCTCACCCTAACCTTAACCCTAACCCTCACCCTAACCCTCAGCCTAACCCTAACCCTCACCATAACCACCAGCCTAAACCAAACCATAACCCTAACCCTAACCCTCACCCTAACCCAACCCTCACCCTAACCCTAACACTACCCCTCACCCTCACTCTTACCCTATCCCTAACCCGATCCCTAACCCTAACCAAACCCTAACGCAAACCCTAAACCTAACCTTAACCTTAACCCTAAGGCTAACCCTAACCCTAACCCCAACCCTCACCCTAACCCTTACCATAAACCTCACCTTCAACCTAACCATAACCCTAACCTAACCCTAACCCGAACCAAACCCTAACCCAAACTCTAACCCTAAAGCTAAACCTAACCCTAACCCTCACCCTAACCCTCCCCCTCCCTCTCCCCCTAACCCTCACCATCACCCTAATCCTAACCCTAACCCTAAAACTAACCCTTACCCTAACCCTAGTCCTCACCCTAACCTTAACCCTAACCCTCACCCTAACGCTCAGGCTAACCCTAACCCTAATCCTAACCCTAACCCTCACTGTAACCATTAGCCTAAACCAAACCATAACCCTAACCCTAACCCTCACCCTAACCCAACCCTCACCCTAACCCTAACACTACCCCTCACCCTCACTCTTACCCTATCCCTAACCCGATCCCTAACCCTAACCAAACCCTAACCCAAACCCTAAACCTAACCTTAACCTTAACCCAAATCCTAACCCTAACCCTAACCCTACGTTACCCTACCCCTCATCCTAACCCTAAGAGTAACCTTAAACCTAACCCTAAGCCTAACCCTCACCCTATCCCTAACCCTAACACTATCTCTCACCCTAATTCTAACACTAACCCTAACCCTAACCCTCACCTTCACCCTAAACCGAACCCTCACCCTAAATCTAACCCTAACCCTAAACGTAACCTTAAACCTCACCCTCACCCTAACCCTAAACCTAACACTAAGCCTAACCCTCAGCCTAACCCTCACACTCACCCTAATCCTCACCATAGCCCTCACCCTAACTCTCAATCTCACCCTCACCCTAACCCTAACCCTCACCCTCACCCTCTAACCCTAACCATAACCCTCACCCTCACCATAACCCTTACCCTAACACGAACCCTAATGCTCACCCTAACCCTCAACCTAACCCTCACCTTCACCCTAATCCTAAACCGAAACCTAACCCTAACCTTCACACTAACCCTCAACCTCACCCTCACCCTAACCCTAACCCTACCCCTCACCCTCAACCTAACCCCAACCCTAACCCTAACCCTCAACCTCACCCTCACCCTAAACCAAACCCTAACCCTAAACCTAACACTAAATCTAATCCTAACCCTCACACTTACCCTCACCCTAACCCTCAACCTAAGCCTAACCATCACCCTCAACCTCAACCTCACCCTCACCCTCACCGTCACCACAACCCTAAACCTAAACCTAAACCTAAGCCTAACCATAAACCTAACCCTAATCCTAAACCTAACCTTAACCCTACCGCTAACCCTCACCTTAACCCTCACCCTAACCCTAACCCTCACCCTCACCCTAACACTAAGCCTAACCCTCAGCCTCACCCTAACCCTAACCCTCACCCCCACAATAACACTAAGCCTAACCCTCACACTCACCTTAACCCTCACCCTAACCCTAACCCTCACCCTAACCCTAACCCTAACAATAACTCTCACCCTAACCCTCACAATAACCCTAACCCTCACCCTCACACTAACTCTAACCCTCACACTAACCCTAACACTCACCCTCACCATAACCGTAGCCCTAACCCTTACCCTCACCCTAACTGTAACCCTAACCCTAACCCCAACCCTCACGTTAACCCTCACCTTCAACCTAACCCTAACCCTAAACCTAACCCTACCCCTCACCCTAACCCTCAACCTAACCATCACCCTAAATTCACCTTCACCCTAAACCTAAACTAACACTAATCCTAACCTAACCCTAACTTGAAACCTCACTCTAACCCTCACCGTCACCCTAACACAAACCCTCACACTAACCCTAACCCTAAACCTCACCCTCACCCTCACTCTAACCTTCACCAAATCCTAACCTTCACCTTAACCCTAAACCTAACCCTAACCCTCACCCTCACCCTAACACTAAACCTAACCCTAACCCTAACCCTCACGCTCACCCTCACCGTAACCCTCCCCCTCCCCCTAAACATAACCTTAATCCTAAACATAACCCTAACACAAAACCTTAACCTAACCCTAACCCTAACAATCTCCACAAACCTAACCCTCACCCTCAACCTAACCTTCATCGTAACCCTAATCCTAACAATAACACTAACCCTCACCCTCACCCTAATCCTCACACTAAGTCCAACCCTCACCCTAACCTTAAAACTCACACTCACCCTAAACCTAACCCTAATCCTAATCCTAACCCTATCCCTCACCCTAATCCACAGCCTAAACCTAACCCAAAATCTAACTCTAAACCTAACCCTGACCCTCACTCTAACCCTAACCCTCACCCTCACCTTAATCCTAACCCTACCCCAACCAAACACTAAGCCAAACCCGAACCCTAACCCTAACCCTCACCCTTACCCTCACCTCACCCTAACTCTAACCCTAAACCCAAACCTAATCCTAACCCTAACAATAACCCTCACCCTAACGGAACTCTCACACTAACCCTAACCCTACCTCTCATCCTCACTCTCACCCTAACCCTAACCCTCTCCCTAACCCTAACCAAACCCTAAGCCAAACCCTAAACCTAACCTTAACCCTAACCCAAATCCTAACCCTAACCCTAAACCTCACCTAACCCTATCCCTCACCCTAACACGAAGGGTAACCCTAACCCCAACCCTAAGCCTAACCCTCACCCTAATTCTAACACTAACTCTAACCCTCACCCTAATTCTAACACTAACCCTAACCCTAACCCTAACCCTAACCCTCACCTTCACCCTAAACCTAACCCTCACCCTAAACCTAACCCAAGCCTAGACCTAACCTTAAACCTCAACCTCACCCTTACCCTAAACCTAACCCTAAGCCTAACCCTGAGCCTAACCCTCACACTTAACCTAGTCCTCACCATAGCCCTCACCCTTACCCTAACCCTCAATCTCACCCACAACCTAACCCTAACCTTAACCCTCACCCTCACTCTCACTCTAACCCTAACAATAACCCTCACACTCACCCTAACCCTTACGCTAACCCGAACCCTAATGCTCACCAGAACCCTCACCTTCACCCTAACCCTAAACCACACCCGAACCCTAACCCTAACCCTAACCCTCACACAAACCCTCAACCTCACCCTCAACCTGACCCTAAGCCTACACTTCAACCTCACCCTAATCCCAACCGAAACCCTAACTCTAACCCTCACCCTCACCCTAACTCGCATTCTCACCCTCACCCAAACTCTAACCCAAACCTAAACAAAACCCTAACCCTAACCCTCACATTCACCCTACCCTAACCCTCACCCTAACCCTCAACCTAATGCTAAACATCACCCTAAATCTCAACCTAACCCTAACCATTAACCTAACCCTAATCCTAAACCTAACACTAACACTCACCTTAACCCTCACCCTCAACCTAACCCTCACCTTCACCCTAACCCTCACCCTAACCCTCAACCGAACCCAAACACTAAACCTAACCCTATCCCTCACCCTAACCCTCAGCGTGAGCGTAACTCTAACGCTAACCTTAAACCTAACCTTCACCCTTAGCCTAACCATAACCCTCACCCTCACCCTTACCTTAACCTAACCCTCACCCTCACCCTAACCTTAACCCTAAACCTAACCATAACCTAACCCTAAACGTAACCATCAAACTCCCCCTAACCCTCACCCTCACCCTAATCCTAACTCTAAACCTAACCCTAACCCAAACCCTCACCTAAACCTAAACCTCATCTTAACCCTAACCCTAACCCTAACCCTCACCTAACTCTAACCCTAACCCTAACCCTCACACTCACCCTAACCTAAACCTCACCCTCACCCTCACCCTCACCCTATCCCTCACCCTCATCCTAACCATAGCCCTAATCCTAAACCTAACCCTAACCCAAACCCTAATCCTAACCCTAACCCTAACCCTAACCCTAACCTTCTCCCTCAACCTAACCCGCAACCTCATCGTAACCCTCACCCTAACCCCAACCCTCACCCTAACCCTAAACCTCACTCTTACCCTAATCTTATCCTAATCCTAATCCTAAAACTAACCCTCACCCTAACACTCACCATAACCATAAAACTAACCCTAACCCTTACCCTCATCATAAACCTCAGCCTCACCCTAACCCTAACGCAAACCGTAACCCTAACCCTAAACCTAACCCTAAACCTCACTCGCACCCTAACCCTCACACTAACCCTCACCCTCACCCTACTCTAAACCTAAACCTAACTCTAACCCTATCCCTAACACTAACCCTCACCCTCTCCATAACCCTCACCCTAACCCCCCCTCACCCTAATTCTAAACCTAAACCTAACCCTAACCCTAACCCTCACCCTAACCCTCAGCCTAACCCTAACCCTAATCATAACCATAACCCTCAGCATATCCCTCAGCCTAACCATAAACCTAACCCTAACCCTAACCCTGACCCTAACCCAACCCTCACCCTAACCCTAACCCTACCCCTCAACCTCATCGTCACCCTAACCCTAAACCTATCACTAACCCTAAACAAACCTTAACCCAAACCCTAACCCTAACCCATACCTTCACATAAACCTACCCCTCACCCAAACCCTAACAGTAACCCTAACCCTAACCCTAACCCTAAGCATAACCCTCACCCTAAACATACCTCTAAACCTAACCATCACCCTCACCCTAATTCTAACCCTAACCATAACCCTAACCCTCAACCTCACCTTAAACATAACCAACACCCTAAACCTAACCCTAACCCTAACCATAATCCTAACCCTAATAATCACCCTCACCCTAACCCTAAACTTAGGGCTAACCCTCACCCTAACAGTCTCACTCACCCTAATCCTAACCCTTGCCCTCTACCTCACCCTCAGCCTAACCTTCAATCTCCCCTCACCCTAACCCTAACCCTCACTCTCGCCCTCACTCTAACCCTAAACCTAACCCTCACCCTAACCCTTAACCTGACCCTAACCCTAATGCTCACTCTAACCCTCACCCTAACCCTCACCTACACCCTAACCCTAATTCTAACCCTAACCCTAGCCCTAAGCCTAACATTAACCCTCACCCTAAACCTAACCCTAATCCTAAGCCTAACCCTAACACTCTCACTAAACCTAACCCTCACCCTAAACCTCTCCCTAACCCTAAACCTCACCCTAACCCCAACCCTAACCTAATCCTCATACTAACCCTCACCCTAACCCTAACCCTCACCCTCACCCTAAAACTAACCCTAACCCTCATCCACACACTAACACTAAGCCTAATCCTGAACCTCACACTATCACCCACCCTAACCGTCAACCTAACCCTAACCCTAACCCTACCCCTACCCCTCACCCTCACCCTAACCCTTACACTAACCCTAAACCTAAACCTAATCCTCCACCTCATCCTAATTCTAACACTAACCGTAACCCCATCCCCAACCTAACCCTAACCCTAATAATAAACCTAATCCTAACACTAAGACTAACTCTCACCCTCACTGTCACCCTAACCCTAACCCTAAACCTAAACCTCACCCTCACCCTCAGCCTAACACTCACCCTCATCCTAACCCTAACCCTAACCCTAACCCTCACCCTCACACAAACCCTCACCCTAACCCTAACCTTAACCATAACCCTCACCCTCACCCTCACCCTAACCTTAACCCTAAACCTAAACGTAACCCTCACCCTCATCCTAACAATAAACCTAATCCTAATCCTAACCCTAATCCTCACCCTCACCCTAACCCTAACCCTAACCCTAACACTATCCCTCACCCTAACCCTCAGACAAACCATAACCCTAACACTAACCCTAAGCCTAACCTTCACCTTTACTCTAACCATAACCCTCACGCTCACCCTGACCCTCACCCTCATCCTAATCCATTCCTAACCCAAAACCTAAACCTAACCCCAACCCTCACCTAAACCCAAACCCTCACCATCACCCTAACCCTCAATCTCACCCACACCCTAAACCTAAACCTCATCCTCACCCTAACTCTAACCCTAACCCTCACCCTCAACCTAACCCTAACCCTCACCCTCACCCAAACCCTCAACCTCACCCTCACCCTAACCCTAACCCTACCCCTCAACCTCACCCTCCCACTACTCCTAACCCTAACCCTCACCTTAATCCTAACCCTCACCCTAACCCTAACCGTAAACCTAAACCTAATCCTAACCCTAACCCTAACCCTAACCCTCACCCTAACCCTCACCCTCACCCTAAACCTAACCCTCACCCTCAACCTAACACTAAGCCGAACCCTCACCCTCAACCTAACCCTAAACCTAACCCTCACCCTCACCCTAACTCTCACCCTAACCCTAACCCTAAACCTAAGCCTTACCCTCACCCTAATTCTAAACCTAACCCTAACCCTAAGCCCACCCTAACCCTCAAGCTAAACCTAACCCTCACCCTAACACTAAACCTAATCCTAACCCTCACCCTATCCCTCACCCTAACCCTAACCCTCACCTCATCCTAACACTAAGCCTAAACCTCACCCACACCCTCACACTCACCCTAACCCTAACCCTAACCTAAAACCTAACCCCTAAACCTCACCCTCACTCGAAACCTCACCCTAATTCTAACCCTAACCATAACCCTCAACCTCACCCTAAACCTAACCCTCACTCTATCACTAAACCTAAACCTAAGCCTCACCCTCCTCCTTACCCTAAGCCTAATCCTTACCCTAATTATCACCCTAACCCTCACCCTTAACCTAACCCTAACCCGAACCCTGTCCCTCACCCTAACCCTCAGCCTAACCGTAACCCTAACCCTAACCCTAAACACAACCCTCACCCTTACCCTAACTATAACCCTCATCCCACCATGACCCTGACCCTCAACCTATTGCTAAACCTAAATATAAACCTAACCCTAACCCTAACCATCACCTTAATCCTCACCCTAACCCTTACCCTCACCCGAACCATCACTCTAACCCTCATCCTAAACATAACCCTATCCCTAACCTTTACCCTCACCATCACCCTAACCCTAACACTAACTCTTTCCCAACCCAAACCCTAAGCCTCCCACTAACCTTAAACCTAACCCTCCACCTAACCCTAAACCTCACCTCACCCTAACACTAAGCCTAACCTCAACCTCAACCTCACCCAAACCCTAATTCTAACCCTAACCCTCACCCTCACCCTCACCATAACACTCACCCTCACACTAACCCTAACCCTAACCCTAACCTAACCCTCACACTCTCCCTCACCCAAACCCTAAAACTAACCATCACCCTCACCCTCACCCTAACCTTCACCCTCACCCTAACCTTCACCCTCACCCTAACCCTAACCATAAACCTAACCCTAAACCTAATCCTAAGCCTCAGGCTTACCCTCATCCTAATCCTAACCCTCACCCTCACACTAAGCATAACCCTAACACTCACCCTAACCCTAACGCTCACCCTCACCCTAAGACAAAGTCTAACCCTCACCCTCACCCTAACCCTCACCTTAACCCTAACCCCAACGCCACCCTAACCCTCACTCTAAACCTAAACCTCACCCTAACACTAAACCTAATCCAAACCCTAACCCTAAGCCTAACCCTCACCCTAACCCTCACCCTAACCCTAATACTCAACTCCCCCAAACACTAAGCCAAACACTCACACTCACCCTCACCCTAACCATAACCCTCACCTTCACCCTCACCATCACCCGTACCCTAACCCTAACCCTAACCCGAACCCTAACCCTAACCCTAACCCTCATCTGAACCCACACCCTAACCCTAAACCTAACTGTAACCCTCAACCTAACCTAACCCTTACCCTAAAACTAATCCACAACCTAAACCTCACCCTCAACCTAACCCAATCCCTAAATTTAACCCTAATCCTAACCCTCATCCTACCCCTAACCCTAACCCTAACCTTAACCCTAACTCTAACCCTAACCATCACCTCACCCTAACACTAAGCCTAAGCCTAAGCCTACCCTCAGCCTCACCCTAAACCTAATCCTAACCCTAAACCCAACCCTAAACCTAACCATGACCTTAACTCTAACACTAACACTAACCCTCACCTTAACCCTAACCCTCACCGTAATCCTAAATCTAACCCTGACCCTAACCCTCACCCTCACCCTCACCTAACCCTAACCCTAAACCTCACCCTAACCATAATACTAACCCTAACCCTAAAAATAACACCTAACCCCCAACCCTAACCCTAACCGTCATCCTAACCTAAACCTAACCCTAACCATAAACCTAACCCTCACCCTAACCCTCACCCTCACCTTAACCCTAACCCTAACCCTAACCCTAACCCTAAACCTAATCCATATAATAAACCTAACCCTAACCCTCACCCTCACCCTCACCCTCCCCCTAACTCTAAACCTAAACCTAATCCTCATCCTAACCCTAATCCCAACCCTCCCCCTAACTCTAAACCTAAACCTAATCCTCATCCTAACCCTAATCCTAACCCTCCCCCTAACCCTAATCCTAAGCCTAACCCTAACCCTCACCCTAACCCTAAACCTAACCCTCACCCTAACCCTCATCTTCACCCTCAACCTAACCCTAACCCTAACCCTTATCTTAAACCAAACCCTAAACCTTACCCTAACACAAAACCTACACCTAACCCTCACCCTCACCATATCCCTAAACCTCACTCTAACCCTAACCCTAACCCTAACCCTAACTCTCACCCTCAGCCTAACCCTAACCCGAAACCTAACCCTCACCCTCACCCTAACACTAACCCTAACACTAACCCAAAACCTAACCTTAACCCTAACCATAACACTAACCCTCACCCTCACCCTCACTCTAACCCTAACCCTAATACTAACCCTCATTTTATCCTAACCCTCACCCTAATCGTAACCACAAGCCTCACGCTAAACCTCACCCTAACCCTAACCCTAGCCGTAACCCTCACCCTAACCCTAAACCTAACCCTACCCATAAACATCACCCAAAACCTCAGCCTCACTCTAAACCTAAATCTACCCCTAATCCAAAACCTAACCCTAACCCTCACCCTAACCCTAACTCTAACCCTAACCGGTACCCTAATCCTCACCCTAAACCTAACCGTCAACCTAACCCTCACCCTAACCCTCACCCTAACTGTAACCCTATCCCTAACGCTAACCCTAAACCTAACAGTAACCATAACCCTAACCCTAACCCTCACCCTAAACCTAACCTTCAACCTAATCTTAACCTTATCCCTCATTGTCACCCTAACACTAACCCTAACCTAACTCTAAACCTACACCAAAACCAAAACCTAACCCTAACCCTAACCCTAACCCTAACCCAAATCATAACGCTAATTCCAACCCTAACAGTAACCCTAACCCTCACCCTAACCTTCACCCTCACCCTAACCCTAACCCTCACCCTCACCCCAAGCCTCATCCTAACCCTAAACCTGCCCTCACGCTCCACCTCACCCTAAGCCTAACCCTAACCCTAGCCCTAACTCTCACGCTAACCCTCACCCTCACCCAAACCATCACCCTAACCCTCACCCTAATCCTAACACTCACACTCACCCGAACGATCATCCTAACCCTCACCCAAACCCTAACCCTCACCGCAAACCTAACTCTAACCCTCACAATAACCCTAACCCTCAACCTAACCGTAACCCTCACCCTAACTCTAACCCTAACCCTAACCATAACCCTCACCCTAAACCTCACCCTCACCCTAACACTAAACCTAAACCTCACTCTCACCCTATCCCTCACACTAACCCTAAACCTAATCCGAAAGCTCAACCTCACCCTCACCCTAACCCTCACGGTAATCCTACCCCTAACCCTCACCCTCACCCTCACCCTAACACTCACCCTCCCTCTCAACCTAACCCTCCCCCTCACTCTAACCATAAACCTAACACTAACCCTAACACTAACCCAAACCCTAAACTTAATCCTAACCCTCACCCTAAACGTTACCCCAAGCCTCACCCTAAACCTGAGCCTAACTCTACGCCTAGCCGTAACCCTCACCCTAACCTTTACCCAAACCCTAACCCTAAATCTCAACCTAACCTCAGCGTTCCCCTAACCCTAATCCTAACCCTAATCTAAACCTTTACCCTAACCCTAACCCTCACCCTAAAACTCACCCTAACCCTAACCCTCACCCTCAACTTAACACAAAATCTAACCCTAGCCCTAACTTTAACTCTCACCCTAATCCTCACCCTCATGCTAACCCTAATCCTAACCCTCACCCTCACCCTAATTCTCACCCTAACCCAATTCCTAAACCTCACCCTCACACTCACCCTAACCCTAACCCTAACACTAACCCAAACCCTAACCTTAACCCTAACCATAACCATAACACTAACCCTAACCCTCACCCTCACCCTCACTCTAACCCTAACCCTAATACTAACCCTCATCTTTATCGTAACCCTCACACCAATCGTAACTCCAAGCCTTACCCTAAACCTCACCCTAAACCTAACTCTAGCCGTAACCCTCACCCTCACCCTAACCCTAACCAAAAACTTCACCCAAAACGAGAGCCTCACCATAAACCTAATCTTAACCCTAACCCAAAACCTAACCCTAACCCTCACATTAACCCTCACCCTAATCCTAACCCTATCCGTAACGCTAAACCTAAACCTAACCGTAACCTTAACCCTAACCCTCACCCTAAACCTAACTCAAACCCTAATCCTAACCCTAACCGTAAACCTAAACCAAACACTAACCCTAACCCTAACCCTAACCCAAATCTTAACGCTAATTCAAACCTTAACCCTAAACCTCACCCTAACCCTCAGCCTCACCCTAATCCTAACCCTAACTGTAAACCTAAACTAAACCCTAACCCTAACCCTTACCCTAACCCAAACATTAATGCTAACCCTCACCCTAACCCTAAACCTCACCCTAAACCTACCCCTAACCCTCACCCTAACCCTAACCCTAACCCTAAACCTAATCCTAAACCAAACCCTAACCCTAACCCTAACCCTAACACAAAACATAGCGCTAACCATAACCCGAACACTAACCCTGACCCTAACCCTAGCCCTAACACTCACCCTAACCCTCACCCTCACCCAAACCCTAAACCTAACCCTAAACCTCACCCTAACCCTCACCCTCACCCTAACCCTAACCATAACCCTAACCCTCACACTAAACCTCACCCTAACCCTAAGTCTCACCCTCACCCTAACCCTCACCCTAACCCTAACCATAACACTTACCCTTACCCTAACCCTAACACTCACCCTTACCCTAACACGAACCCAAACCCTCACCCTCACACTAACCCTCATCCTTACCCTAACCCCACAATTCACCCTCAACCTCACCCTAACCCTCACCCTAACACTCACCATTACCCTAACCCGCACCCTAATCGTAACTAGAAGCCTAACCCTAAATCTCACCCTAACCCTAACAATTGCCATAACCCTCACCCTAACCCAAACCCTTACCCTAACCCTCAACCTAAACCTGACCCTCACCCTCACCCTAACCCTAACACTAACACTAACCCTAAACGTAACCCTATCCCTCAACCTAATCCTAACCATCACCCTAATACTAACCCTAACCCTCAACTTCACCCTAACTCTCACCCTCACCCTAAGCCTAACCCTAACCCTAACACTCAACATACTCCTGACCCTCACCCTAACCCTAATCCTAAACCTAACACTAACCATAGATCTAACCCTAACCCTAATTCTAACCCTAACCATAACCCTCACACTATCCCTAACCCTAACCCAAAAATTGACTCTAACCCTAACCCTAACCCTAAACCTCACCCTAACCCTCAGCTTGACCCTAATCCTAACCCTAATCCAAACCCTAAACCTAACCCTCACCCTAATCTTCACACTAACCCTAACACTCACCCTAACCCTCACCCTAATCATAACCCCAACCCTAACCTTAACCCTCACCCTAACCCTCACCCTAACCCTAAACTTCACCCTATACCTCACACTAATCCTAACCATCACCCTAACCCTAACCCTAACCCTAACACTCACCTTAACCCTCACCCTCACCCTAGCCCTAATCCTAACCCTAACCCTAACGTCACTCTCACCCTCACCCTAAGCGTAACACAAACCCTAACCCTAACCCTAAACGAAACTCTAACCCTAACCCTAACCCTAACCCTCACCCTAACCACCACCCTAACCCTCAAGCTAAACCAAACCCTAACCCTCACACTCACACTTCCCCTAACCGTCCCCCTCACCCTAACCCTAACCCTAACACTAACAATAAGACTAACTCAAACCCTAACCTTAACCCTAACCATAGCCCTAACCCTTACCCTCACCCTCACCCTCACCCTAACCCTAACCCTAACACTAACCATAAGACTAACTCAAACCCTAACCTTAACCCTAACCATAGCCCTAACCCTTACCCTCACCCTCACCCTCACCCTAAACATAAAACTAAACCTCACGCTATCCCAAACCCTAACACTAACCTAACCCTAACCCAAACCCTAAACCTAATCGACACCCTAACCTTCACACTAACCCTAACCATCACCCTAAACCTCATCCTAATCATAACCCTAACCCTAACCTTAACCCTCACCCTAACTCTCACCCTCACCCTAACCCTAACCCTAAACCTCACCCTAACTCTCACCCTCACCCTAACCCTAACCCTAACACTCACCTTAACCTTCACCCTCGCCCTAACCCTAATCCTAATCCTAACCCTAACCCTAACCCTAACGTCATCCTCACCCTCACCCTAAGCCTAATCCAAACCCTAAACCTAACCCTAAACCAAACTCTAAGCCTAACCCTAACCCTAACCCTCACCCTAACCGTCACCTAACCCTCAAGCTAAACCTAACCCTAACCCTCACACTCACCCTTCCCCTAACCATCCCCCTCACCCTAACCCTAATACTGACCATAAGACTAACCCAAACCCTAACCTTAACCCTAACCATAGCCCTAACCCTTACCCTCACCTTACCCTAATCCTAACACTAACCCTCATCTTAACACTAACCCTCACCCTAACCGTAACCCTAAGCCCCACCTTAAACCTCACCTAACCCTAACCCTAGCCATAACCCTCACCCTAACACTAACCCTAATCCTAAACCTCACCCTAAAACTCAGCCTCACCCTAACCCTAATCCTAACTCTTACCCTAAACTTAACCCTAACCTTAACCCTCATCCTAACCCTAACCCCGACCCTATCCCTCACTCTAAACCTAAGCCTAACCCGAAACCTCACCGTAACCCTAACATTAACCCTAACCCTAAATATAACCCATAAATCCCAACCCTAAACCTAACCCTATTCCTCATCCTATCCCTAAACCTAACCCTAACCATAAAACTAACCCTCACGCTATCCCTCACCCTAACACTAACCCTTACCATAACCCTAACCATAACCCTTGCCCTCACCCTAAACCTAACCCTAAACCTAATCTTCACGCTTACCCAAAACCTAACCCTCACCCTAACCCTAATTCTAAACATAACCCTAATCCTCACCCTAACCCTAACCCTAACCCTCACCCTAACCCTCATCTTCACCCTCATCCTAACCCTTACCCTAACCCTAACCCTAACCCAAACTCTAACCAAACCCCTAAACCTAAACCTCACCCTCACCATGTTCCTTCTGCTCACTCTAACCCTAAAACTAACCCTAACCCTAACCCCAGTCATAACCCTAATGGAAAACCCAAAACCTAACCCTAATCCTAAACCTAAACCTAACCTTAACCCTAACAGTAACCCTAACTCAAAACTTAATGCTAACCCTAAACCTAACCCTAAACCTCACCCTAACCCTAACCCTAATGCTCACCCTAACCGTAACCCTCATTCTAACCCTAACCCTAACCCTCACCCTAACACTCACCCTCACCGAACCATCACCCTAACCCTCACCCTAACCTTAACACTCACCTTAACCATCACTCTCACCCTCAACCTAACCTTAACCCTAAACTTCACCCTAACCCTAACCTTCACCCTAACCCTCATCCACAACCTAACCCTCACCCTAACCCTCACACACAACCTAACCCTAACCTCACCCTCATGCTAACCATAACACTAATCCAAACCTAACCCTAAACCTCACCCTAATCCTCAGCCTCAACCTAACCCTAATCCTAACCCTAACCCAAACCCGAACCCTAACCCTCACTCTAAACCTAAACCTAACCCTAACCCTTACACTAACCCTTACCCTAACTCTAACCCTCACCCTCACCCTAACCCTAACCCTAACACTAAACCTCAACCTAACCCTCACCCTAACTCTAACCCTCATTCTAATGTGAACCCAAACCCTCACCTCACCCTACCTCTTACCTTCACCCTAACCCTACCCCTAACCCTCACCTTAACCTTACCGTCACGCTAACCCTAAACATAACCCTCACAATCACCCTCACCCTAACCCTCACTCTCACCATCACCCTAATTCTAACCCTAACTCTCACCATCACCCTAACCCTAATCCTCACACACACCCTCACCCTCACCCTAACCCTCACCTTCACCCTAACCCTAACCCCTACCCTAAACCTCACCCTAAATTTAACCCATACACTAACCCTAACCCTAAACCTAACTATAACCCTCACCCTCAACCTCACCCTACCTCTAACCCTTACCCTAACCCTCACCCTAACCCTAACCCAAACCATCACACTAACCTGAACCCTAACCCTAACCCTAACCCTCACCCTCACCCAAACTCTCACCCTCACCCTAACCCTAACCCTAACACTCATCTTAAACCTCACCCTCAACCTAACCCTAATCCTAAACCTAACCCTATCCATAGACCTAACCATAACCCTCACCCTAACCCTCACCCTATCCCTAAACTAACCCTAAACCTAACCCTAACCCTAACCCTAACGCTCACCCTAACCCTAACCTTAACCCTATACCTCAATTTCACCTAACACAAACCATAATGCTAACACTAACACTAAACGTTAGCCTCACCATAGCCCTACCCCTAAGCCTCACGCCAACCTTAACCCTAATGCTCAACCTAATCCTAACCCTAACCCTAACCCTTAACCAAACTATAATCCTAACCCTAACCCTAACCCTAACCCAAACCTTAATGCTATCCCTAACCCTAACCCTAAACCTCACCCTAACCCTAACCCTACTCCTAACCCTCACCCTAACCCTCACCCTAAACAAAAACTTAACCGTAACCTTAACCCTATCCCTCACTCTCACCCTAACCATAACTCTAACCCTAACCCTAATCCAAGAAAAACCCTAACACTAAACCTAACCCTAACCCAACCCTTAACACTAAACCTAACCCTAAACCTCAACCTAACCTTAGCCCTAAACCTCACCCTAACCCTAACCCCCACACTAACCCTAAACCTAACCCTAACCCTCACCCTCACCCTAACCAGAACTGAACCCTAAACCTAACCCTCACCAAATCCTCACCCTAACCCTATCACTCATCCTCACCTTCACCCTAACCCTAACCCTAACCCTAACCATAAACCTAACCCTCACACTAACCCTCATCCTCACCCTAACCCTAATCCTAACCCTCACCCTCAACCTAACACTCATTCTAACCCTAACCCTCACCCTAAGCCTAACCCAACCTTTAACGCTAACCTTAACCCTCACCCTCACCCTAACCCTAACCCTCCCTCTCCCCCTAACCTTAAACCTAACCCTAACCATAACACTAACCCAAACCCTAACCTTAACCCTAACCATAACCCTAACACTAACCCTTACCCTTACCCTCATCCTAACCCTAACCATAACACTAATCCTCACCCTAACCCTAACCCCAAGCCTTACCCTAAACCTCACCCTAACCCTAAACCTAGCCGTAATCCTCACCGTAACCCTAACCCTAATCCTAAACCTCAACATAACCCTCAGCCTCACCCTAACCCTAACACAAACCCTAACCATCAACCTAACCGTAACCCTAACCCTAACTCTCACCCTAACCCTAACCCTAACTCTCACCCTAACCCTCACACTAAACCTAACCCTAACCCTAAACCTAAACTTAATAATAACCCTCAGCCTCACCCTAAACCTAATTCTAACCCTAACCCCAACCCTAACCCTAAACCTCACGCTAACCCTAACCCCCACCCTATCCCTAACCCCAAACCTAAACCTAATTCTCACCATAACCCTAACACTATCCATAACCCCAACCCTAAACCTCCCTCTCACCCTAACCATAACGCTAACCCTAACCATAAACCTAACTCTAAACCAAATCCTAACCCTAACCCTAACCCAAACCTTAACTCTAACCCTAACCCTAACCCTAAACCACATTCTAACACTAGCCAAACCCTCACCCTAACCCTAACCGTACCCTAACCTGAACCCTAAACCAAACCCTAAACCTAACAGAAACCTTAAGGCTAACCCTAACCCTAACCCTCACCCTCACCCTAACCCTAACCCTCACTCTCACCATAACCCTCACCCTAACCCTAACCCTAACCATCACCCTAACCATCACCCTCACCATAACGTCACCCTAAACCTAACCCTAACCCTAACCCTCACCCTCCCCCAAAACATCACCCTAACCCTCACCGTAACTCTAACGCTCAACCAATCCCTAACCCTCACCCTAACCCTAACCCTCACCCTAGTCCTAACCCTCACACTCACTGTAACCCTCAACCTAACCCTAACCCTAATCCTAACACTCACCCTAACCCTCACCCTCAACCTCACCCTAACCCTTACGCTCACCCTGAACCTAACCCTCACCAAACCTAACCCTAACCCTAACCCTCACCCTCACCCTAAGCCTAGCCCTAAACCCAACCCTAACCCTAAACCAACCCTAGCCCAAATCCTAACCTTAACCCTAACCCTAACCCTCACCCACACCCTCACCCTAACCCTCACACTAACCCTATCCCTAAACCTCACAGTCCCCCTCCCCTCCCCCTCCCCCTCCTCCTAACCCTACCTCTAACCCTAATCCAAACCCTAACCCAAAACTTAATGGTAACCCTTACCCTAACTCTAACCCTACCGTAACCCTAACCCCAACCCTCACCCTAACCCTAATCTTAACTCTAACACTAACCACAAACCTAAATCTAACCCTCACCCTAACCCTAACCCTCACCCTCACCCTAACCCTAACACTAATCCAAAACCTAACTGTAACCCTAACCCTAACCCTCACCCTAAACCTAACCCTAACCATAAACTTAACCCTCACCTTCACATTCACCCTAACTCTAACCCTAAACCTAAAACAAACCCTAACCCTAACACTAACCCTAAACTTAATACAAACCCTAACCCTAACCCTACCCCTAACCAAACCCAAACACTAACCCTAACGCTAACCCTAACCCTAACCCAAAACTTGACCCTAACCCTAACTCTAAACCTAAACCTCACCCTAACCTTAAACCTAACCCTAAGCCTAAGCCTAACCCTAAACTTCACCTTCACCCTAACCCTATCCCTAACCCTAAACCTCACCCTACCTCTCCCCTTCACCCTAAACCTAACCCTAACACTAACACTCATCGTAACCCTCACCCCCACCCTAACTCTATTCCTAACCCTAACCCTAACCTCAGACCTAACCCTAACCCTCACACTAACCCTACCACTAACCCTAAAACTAACCGTAATCCTAACCCTAACCCTTACCCTAAACCTAACCCTAACCCGACCCTCACTGTCACCCTAACCCTAACCCTAACCCTAAAACAAACCCTAACCCTAAACCTAACCATAAACCAAGCCCAAACCCTAACCCTAACCCTAACCCTAACCCAAACCATAATGCTAACCCTAAGTCTAACCTTAAACCTCGCCCTAACCCTAACCCTAACCCTCACCCTAACTCTCGCCCTCACCCGAATCAACACCCTAACCCTCACCCTAAACCTAACCGTAAACCTAACCCTAACCATCACACTCACCCTCACCCTCACCCTCACCCTCACTCACACTCACCCTAACCCTAACCCTAACACTAACCCTCACCTTATCCCTAACCCTCAGCCTAACCATAACCCTAAGCCTCAAACTAAACCTCACCCAAACCCTAACCCTAGCCATAACCTGTTGGAGACTGAGGTCATGAAATGGAGCAATTCGACATCCTGTAGCCTTGAGCAATAACTCAGTCCTGAGTAAACAGCACCTGGCAGAGACCATTACTCAAAGGATTTCCTGGAAGGACCACAAGATGCGCTTTCGAAATTAGCACAATGGCCAAAAGGGCAGTGTGACCCAACCCTGGACCTTTCCACCCTGCCCCTTCCTCCTATTTTCAGGGTATATAAACCCTGCTCTGCTTTCAATAAAAGAGACCTTGACACGACTCAGATTGTCTCTGTCTTTCTTTATGCGCCTGGTCTCCTTCCTCTCTTTCCCCCATTGGTTTTCTTCTCTTAGGAGGTGCCTCCTCAAGCCTGACCAATAACTGAACCCGCGGGACGGGAGAAGTGGCGCCCAACGTGAGGCTCGAGGCACTGTGACCTACCGGACGGCGTGGAGGCGTGGAGAGCACCCCACCGCATCGCTCGTGCACCGTGGGAGAGTCTTGAGGTAAGTTCTGCAGTCCCATCAACCATGGGCAAAGCGTTATCAAAAGAGGTTTTATTTATAAAAGAAATGAAAGGATCACTTAGGGAGAGAGGAATAAGAGTTAAAAAGAAAGATTTGATAAAATTCTTTTGTTTTGTTGGAGAAAAGTGTCCGTGGTTGGTCTTGCACGGACCAGACATCCATCCCCTTACCTGGAATAATGTAGGAAAAAATATCAATGATTTACTCCGTCAGGGAGAGGAAGTCCCTGAGGCCTTCTTTAGCTTCTATGGGGTTATTAGAGATATTTTAAAGGAAGCAGAGGAGGGAGGTGACAGTGCTCGCTTACTAGTTTTAACAGAGGATTACCTAACGGAGTCACGTTGCCCGTCTCACAAAAGCGAAAGTGACAATGAAAAACCTATGGTCACTGGCCTTCGGCCTGGCTCACGCACCCCCTCTTTGATTGATGAGCCTGTGCCCTCAGGACGCCGCTTGGCGCCACCTTAATCCCCGAAAAAGAGGAACAAGTCCAACCCCCTTTAGAAGACAGCATCAAGAACAATACTAAAAAGAAAAATATGTCACTAAAACCTTATAAAAGTATTTATACTATTATTCCTAAGACTTCTCCTGATAATGGCAGGCTCAACCCCCCCTCTGAGGTGGAGCTAGAGGAGGAGGCAGCACATTATGAGGAAGAAAGATATGGCCCTTTTCCTCTTCCCCAAGTTTCTGCAGCTACACAGACTCCAGAGGTAAGGGCCCTTCACTGGCCCACCCCTCCCCCCTATCCAGACACCCCTCTCCCGTCAGCCCCACCACAGGAAATGTTGAGATCATTTTCTGTTCCTCCGGAGGTGCAAGGTCTCCTTAAATCCAAAGACTCTCTCTTGAAACAAGTGACAGAATTAAAAAACGTGCTTCATTTAAAAAGAGAGTTAAGGGACCTCACTTTGCAAATTCATGATTTACAAATGGATCTTGTTGGGGAAGCCATGACTACCCCCCATGCCTCGGGTAACAAGCCCGCTAAAACACCCTCGGCCTCAAAGAGCCGCAATAGTAGACTCAGATCCGGGGTGCAAACTGTTTCCCTCTCCTTCCCCGTAATTACTCGCTCTAACACTCAACCTCGGGAACAAGAGGGGGAGGAAGGAGAAGCGGGAGAGGAGGAGGTGGACACCACCAGAAGGCAGGAGGAGGGACAAAACCTAGATTCCTCTGCCTCCGAGGAGGAAGGGGGTGATCAGGAGGAGGCAAGGAGAGATTCTCAAATTACATATAGGAAATTAACATTTAAACAAATTAAAGAACTACATTCGGCTGTTAAGAATTATGGAATTAACGCCCCTTTTACTTTAACAGTACTGGAGGGCCTCGGGGGTGAGGGACATTTATTGCCTCATGAGTGGCACAAGATTGTACAATCTGTTTTAACCAGGAGTCAATATCTAACCTGGAAAGCTGAATTTATAGATAAGGCAGAAAATCAAGCTATTACCAATAAAAAACATACACAAATGGCTTCATGGTCTTCTGATAAAATTTCAGGGAGGGGCAAATTTGCCTCGGAGGAAAAACAACAAAAACTCCCTGCAGGAATATTAACCCAGACTGCTCAGGCTGCCCTGGCCACCTGGAGAGCCGTGCCCGCTGCAGGAGCGGTTACTACCTCTCTTTCCAGGGTAGTACAAGGCAATAATGAACCATATTCTCAATTTGTTGCCAGACTGTTGGAAGCAGCCGAAAGAATATTAGGTGAGGTAGATACAGATGATATTATAGTTAGACAGTTGGCCATAGAAAATGCTAATGCAGCCTGTAAAGCTGCTTTAAGAGGCAAAACAAAGACCCTAGATTTAAATGGTATGATTAAAATTTGCAATGATGTGGATTCCTTTGAACATAAAATGTCTAAATCTATTAATTTGGCCATTGGAGCCATACTCCAAAACCAGATTCCACCTTCAGGAAAACTAGGACAAATATCTAGCCCTAAAAACTGTTGTAAATGTGGACAAATCAGACATTTTGCTAGAGAATGCCCTGGAACTATTAAACAAGCCAACGTTCCTGGGACGATTCCCCTCCCCCTTCCCCCTGGCCTTTGTCCTAAATGCAAAAGAGTCCGTCACTGGGCTAGCGAGTGCTGGTCCAAGACCGATATAAATGGACAGCCTTTATCTGCGGTCTTGGGAAACAGGCTATGGGCCCCAGTACGGGGCCCTACCTACCCACCACGACAACCAATGACCCTTCCCGCCCAAAATCTGCCTCTGATGCAAACATCGCTGACTCAGACTTGTTCCGAGCCACTGCAGGCAGCACAGGACTGGACCTCTGTTTCTCCACCACCAGGATTATAACTCCAGAGGAAGGAACAGTTGTTATAAACTCTGGAAGGTTCGGTCCTCCCCCACCAGGAATGTTTTTTCTTATTATAGGCCGAGCTTCAAGCTCACTGCAAGGACTCTCTGTCATTCCCTCGGTAGTTGACACCGATTATTCAGGCGAATTAAAAATTTTAGTTCATGCCTCTCAAGGCCCTCTTGCCATATCGGCAGGCCAACGCATTGCACAAGCCCTCCCTCTGCCCGTAACAAGACAGTTCCCATATAAGCATCCCCAGCGTGGCAATTCTACCCCAGGATCAACAGATATATTTTGGGTACATCAATTGACAGAATCTCGACCAACTTTAAAACTTTTTTTGGAAGGAAAACAATTCCTGGGTCTTTTAGATACAGGGGCCCATGCTACTGTCATTGCAAAACAACATTGGCCTATCTCTTGGCCTCTGGAACCCACCGCTACCCATTTAAAGGGTATTGGGCAGACTCAAAATACACTCCAGAGTTCTAAAATATTAACATGGACAGACCCAGAGGGAAACATTGGGACAGTTAAACCTTTTGTGGTGGACGGACTCCCTGTAAATCTATGGGGGAGAGATATAATGACCCAAATGGGAATTATCATGTTCAGTCCTAATGAGACTGGATATTTGCCAGGAAAAGGGCTGGGAAAGCATGAGCAAGGAATTAGTCAACCAATTATGCCCACCCCTAAATGGGATAGAAAAGGTCTTGGGACCGACCTTTTTTCCTAAAGACCACTGCTCCCCCTGCGCTCCAAGCCGATAAAATAACTTGGAAATCTGACAATCCGGTTTGGATAGACCAGTGGTCCATGCCTCAAGAAAAGGTTCAGGCTGCTCTTCAGTTGGTGCAGGAACAATTAGAGCAGGGACATCTTGAACCTTCTACCTCTCCCTGGAATACTCCCATATTTGTTATAAAAAAGAAAAATGGGAGTTGGAGGTTACTGCAGGATCTAAGGGAAATTAATAAAACCATAGCACCCATGGGAGCCCTACAACCTGGACTGCCCTCTCCCACAGCTATCCCTAAAGGATTTTTTAAAATTGTAATAGATATAAAAGACTGTTTTTTCTCCATTCCCCTCGATCCTGAAGATTGTAAAAGATTTGCCTTTTCCATACCCGTGATAAACCATAAGGGCCCTAATCCCCGCTTGCAATGGCGAGTGTTGCCACAGGGTATGGCTAATTCTCCCACTCTTTGTCAAAAATTTGTGGCTCAATCCATAGACCCAATTCGTGTTCAATACCCTCATATATATATATTATACATTATATGGATGATCTATTAATTGCCGCCAAACAAGAAGGAGGCGCATCAAGTGACTCAAAAAATAATTATTACTTTACAAGATAGAGGATTTTTTATATCTCCAGAAAAAATTCAAACCTGCTATCCCTTTTTATTTTTAGGATTTCAATTAGAACCCAACTTAATTTATTCGCAAAAAATTAAAATTAAAAGGGATAAATTAGTTTGCCTAAATGATTTTCAAAAACTTCTAGGGGACATTAATTGGCTACGCCCTTATCTTAAATTAACAACAGGAGAATTAAAAACCTTGTTTAATATTTTGCAGGGAAATTCTGATCCCACGTCCCCAAGAAAAATTACTCCAGAGGCTGAAAAGGCCTTAATAAAATTAGAAGCAGCTATTACCCAACAAAATATAGGCTATTTTGATCCCAGTTTGCCTCTTTATTTAATTATATTTGCCACCGAATTCACCCCCACTGGTTTACTATGGCAGAGAGCAGTACCCCTATTTTGGGTACATGCTTCTGCCTCTCAATCTAAAGTATTACCCCCCTACCCCCTTTTAATATCTCAACTTATCTTTATAGGATTAAAAATTTCAGTCAGGTATTTTGTAAAAGATCCCGATATCATAATTACCCCTTACTCTAAGGAGCAAATTAGTTGGCTGCAACAAAGACAAGATGATTGGGCTGTGTTATGCACTGGGTTCCGGGGTAGTTTTGATACTCACATGCCCAGCGACAGACTTATTCAATTCCTTAATATTACTCCTTTCGTTTTTCTAAAAAATACCTTAATAAAGCCCATACCCAATACTTTGAACATCTTCATTGATGGATCAAAAAATGGAAAAGCTTCATATGTTATCGATAATGTTCCCCACTTTGTAAATACTTCCTTTAAATCTGCTCAGTTAGTAGAATTATTTGCTGCACTTTGTGTTTTTCGGTTATTAAAGACCCACCCTTTTAATCTGTTTTCGGATAGCCATTATGTTGTCAGAGCTTTACAAGTTTTAGAAATGGTTCTGTTATTCAGCCTACTACACCTACTTTTCAATTATTTTTTGAATTGCAAAAACTTATTAGACAACGTTCGTACCCCTTCTTTGTAGGACATATTCGTGCTCATTCTGGCCTACCTGGGCCACTAACCCGGGGCAATGAATTGGCTGATTTGGCAACCCAAATAGTTACCTTATCTCAAACAGTTAATCCGGTGACCCTTGCACAAGAGGCCCATGCTGTTCACCACCTTAATGCTCATACCCTGCGCTTAAAATTTAAAATTACTATAGAACAGGCAAGACAAATTGTTAAAAACTGCAAAAATTGCCTAACCCTGCTCCCTGAACCCCATGTAGGTGTAAACCCCAGAGGGCTCATACCTGGACAACTTTGGCAAATGGATGTTACTCATGTCCACTCCTTTGGAAGGTTAAAATATGTACATGTTACCATTGATACCTTTAGTGGATTTATTTGTGCCTCCGCTCATTTAGGGGAGGCCACAAAAGATGTTATAAACCATCTCCTATATGTTTTTTCTGTCATGGGACAACCCCAACCTATAAAGACGGACAATGGGCCCGGATATACCAGTCAAAAGTTCAAACAATTTTGCTCCCAAATGAGCATAAAACATATTACTGGAATCCCCTACAACCCCCAAGGACAAGGAATAGTGGAAAGGGCTCATCAGACTTTAAAAAACACCCTCATTAAACTTGCCTCACAAGAAACATTATATTCCCTTAAAGGAAACTATAAGACTTTGCTATTACATGGTCTCTTTGTTTTAAACTTTTTAACCCTTGACGCTAATGGCAAATCTGCCGCAGAACGCCTTTGGCATCCCACCACACAAATAGACTACGCCCAGGCCCTATGGAAAGACCCACTGACGGGAATATGAAACGGCCCTGACCCAGTCATTATCTGGGGAAAAGGATCACCTTGCATTTATAATTCTAAAGAAGGGGGAGCTAGATGGTTGCCTGAAAGATTAATAAAACCATATAATAAACAATAAAGCCCTATAATTAATTCCAGGGTGGCGCCTGAGAACAAAAATATTTTTCTTTTACAGGTCAACAACCTTGATGATGAGGCCTTCCCCGTCATCACTCGGCATGATGCTATTGACGGTGATGCTGATCCTGGTAATCGAAGACGTCAAAACTACAAAGCAAAAAACTCCCTATCAAATATATAACTATACATGGGTTATTATTAATCAAGCAGGGGATATAGCCAATGCTACCTCCTCCCTAAGCCCCACCATCCCTTGGCCTGATTTATTTGTCGATTTATGCGCCCTAGCCTTAGGCGCTGATCCCTCCTGGGGAACACCTGATAAATTTATGCCCCAAAAGGGACCTGTAGATGGACCTAATCCAGATTACAAAGGGCGAACAGCCGCATGTAATTCATATTATCTTCGTACGGCTTTGGCAGAAGATTCCACTGGATTATATGTTTGCCCAGGAGATGTTCATAGGAATAGATCCCTACAATACCAATGTGGTTTTCGAGATTCTTATTTTTGTTATAATTGGAAATGTGAAACCACTGGGGATGCCCACTGGAAGCCAACCTCGTCCTGGGACCTCATAACAGTACGGAGACTATATCTCCCACAATATTTACAGAAAATATTGCAAATTACTGCACAAACCCCAGAAAGGACACGTTGTGCCAGTGAGTGGTGCATCCCTCTTCTTATCAGATTTACAGATTCAGGAAAAGGTTCACCTCATGGGAAAAAGCACCAGAATGGGGAATGAGGCTGAGGACATGCGATGGCATGACTCGGGGATGCCAGGACCCTGGACTCACCTTTAAAATCAAATTACTTAAAGAAATCCCCACCCAATATAAGGCATCTATAGGTCCCAACACTCAGCTTCATCGCCCATCAAGCCCATTGAACCCCTTATCTTCTAAAAACAGTGCCTTAAATACCCCTACGCCTTCTATAGATTTTAGCACAATTTTTCAGCCTACCATACCCCCTGGTCCTAAGTCTTCAGCTGAATTACTGTGGAGCATTCTTAATGCATCTGCCTCCACTCTTTTAACAGCTAAAAAGAAAAATAATGACACCAATGACTTGGAATGTTGGCTGTGTTTTTCTGCTAGTCCTCCTTTTTACGAAGGAAGAGCTCTTTTTGGCAACCCTATAATTCTTGCACAGCCACCCCAGGAACTAATCCAAGGCTTACAGCTGACCCTCATGGAGGTTGTTGGTATTGGATCCTGCATATTGGGTCCACATATGATTCCTCCAGCTGAGCTTATATACATTTGTAATGATACCCTTATTATAAACTCCTTTACAACAGGATATTTGTTAGCCCCTAACGATACGTATTTTGCCTGCTCTGAAGGACTTACTCGTCTTATAGCTATAGAAGATTTTAGAAAGAATAGAGATTACTGTGTAATAGTACAGTTACTCCCAAATTTCTCCATCTATTCACCCAACGAGCTTTTAAATTTTTGGGAAGAAAGATCAGCCCCTCATCTCAGAAGTAAAAGAGAACCTATTACTGCCCTTACCTTGTCTGTGCTATTGGGGCTCGGAGATGTTGGTACAGGCACAGGGATAGCCTCTATAGTTGTTTCTAAAGAAAATACCCAACAGCTTCATGCCCTAAATGCAGCCATAAGTCAGGATTTGGAAGATTTAAAAACAGGAATGGAGCATTTAACAGAATCTTTGAGCTCTCTGGCAGAAGTTGTCCTCCAAAATCGACGAGGATTAGACTTACTTTTTCTACAGCAAGGAGGCTTATGCGCAGCTTTAAAGGAAAAATGCTGCGTATATGTAGATAGAACAGGACTTGTTAAGGATAGTTTAGAAAAAATTACAGCTAGCCTAGAAAAGCGAAAAAGAGAAAGTGAAAAACAAGAATCTTGGTATCAAAGTTGGTTCTCCACATCTCCCTGGCTATCAACTCTTTTACCCTCCCTCTTGGGCCCCCTTGTGGGACTTCTCCTCCTAATTTCTTTTGGCCCTTGGGCTTTTCAGCGCCTTACGCGATTTATAAAAAATCAAATTGATTCTGCCCTTTCGAAAAACTTAATCTCGGTGCATTATCATCGCTTATAGGCTCAGGATGACCCTGTAGGGTCCAAAACAAGCACTCCCAAAAGAGGGCTCCAGATTCATACACTTCTTGGCCGATAAACCCCAAAGCAGCTACAGAGCATCCAATGACGGGATTATTATGGAGCTTACCCTGGGCGGCACAACATACAGAGGCCATGGAGGCCGGCTCAACAAGGCATGTTGCCAGGAGTAACCCTCACCCTAATCATAACCCTAAATGTAACCTGAAACCTCACCCTAACCCTCAGCCTCACCCTAACCCTAATCCTAACTCTAACCCTTACCATAACCCTCACCCTAACCCTAACCCTAAACCTAAACCTCACCCTATCCCTCACCGTAATCCTAACCATCATCCTAACATTAACCCTCACCCTCACACTAATGCTCAGCCTCATCCTAACCCTAAGCCTAACCCTAACCCTAACACTCAACTTGACTCTCACTATCAACCTAACGTTAATCCTAAACCTAACCCTAACCGAAACCCTAACCCTAACCCAAACCCTAACCCTAACCCTAACCCCAACCCTAACCCTAACCCTCACCCTCACCCTCACACTAACCCTCAGGGTACCCCTAAACCTAACTCTCACACTCACCTGCACCCTCACCCTAAACCTCCCTTTCATCCTAACCCAAACCCTAACACTAACTCTGACCCTCACCCTAACCCTAACCCTAACCCCAACCCAAACCCTCACCCTAAACCTCACCCTCACCCTAAACCTAACTCTAACCCTAACCCTAACGCTCAACCTCATCCTAACCCTAACCCTATCCCTAAAACTCACCCTCACCCTAACCCTATACTAAACCTAACCCTACCATACAACTAACCCTAACATAACCCTATTGTTAACGCTAACTCTAAACCTAACCCTAACCCTAACCCTAAAACAAACCCTAAGCCCAACCTTAAACGTAACCCAAACCAAACCCTAACCCTAACCCTAACCCTAACCCAAAACTTAAAGCTAACCCTAACCCCAACCCTAAACCTCACCCTCACCCTGCCCCTCACCCTAAACCTAACCCTAACGCTAACACTCACCTTAACCCTCACCCTCAACCTCACCCTAACCCTCACCCTAAACCTAACCCTAACCCTAATCGTCACCCTAACCCTCACCCTAAGCCTAAACCTAACACTAATCCAAAACCTAACCCAAAACCTAACCCTAACGCTAACCCTAATCCTCACCCTCACCCTCACCCTAATCCTCACGCTAACCCTAACCCTAAACCTCACATTCACCCTCACCGTCACCCTAACCCTCCACCTCACACTAACCCTAACCCTAACACTAACTCTAACATTAACCAAACCCTAACCTTAAACCTAACCATAACCCTAAACCTCACCCTCACCCTAACCCTAACCCTAACACTAAGCATCACCTTAACCTTAAACCTCACTTTAACCTTAACCCCAAGCCTCAACCTAAACCTCACCCTAACCCTAACCCTAACCCTAAACCTCACCCTAACCCTCAGCCTCACCCTAACCCTAATCCCAACCCTAACCCAAACCCTAACCCTAACCCTAACCCTAACCACCACCATCATCCTAAACCTAACCCTAATCCTAAACCTCACAATATCCCTCACCCTAATCCTAACCGTCACTCTAACACTAACCTAACCCTCACCCTCACCTTAAATCTCACACTCACCCTAACCCTAACCCTAACCCTAACAGTCACCTTGACCCTATCCCTCAACCTAACCCTAATCCTAAACCTAACCCTAACCATTGACCGAACCCTAACCCGAACCCTAACCCTCAACTTCACCCTCAACCTATCCCTAATGCTAACCCTAAACCTAACCGTAACCCTAACCATAACCCTCATCCTAAACCTAACCCTAAACATAACCTTAACCCTATCCCTCACTCTCACCCTAACCCTAACCCTAACCAGAATCCAAATCCTAACCCTAAACCAAACCCTAAACCTAACCTAACCCAAACCTTAACGCTAACCCTAACCCTAACACTAAACCTCACCCTAACCCTACTCCAAACTTAACGCTAACTCTAACCCTAACCCTCACCCTCACCCATACCCTAAGCCTAACCCTAACCCTAACCCTAACCCTTACCTTATCCCTAACCCCAACCCTAAACCTAACCCTCACCCTAACCCTCACCCTGACTCTAACCCTCACCCTAACCCTAACACTAACACTAACTCTAACCCTAACCCTCACCCTCACCCTAACCCTCAGCCTCACCCTAACCCAAACCCTAATGCTCACCGTCACCCTAACCCTCACTCTAATCCTAACCCTATCCCAAACGCTCATCCTCACAGTAAGCCTAACCGTAACCCTAACCCTAACCCTAACCCTAACCCAAACCCTAACCCTAAACCTAAAACTAAACTTAAACCTAACCCTCCACCTCACCCTCACCCTAATCCCCATGCTAACCATAACCCTAAACCTCACATTCACCCACAACCTCACCCTCACAGTACTCACCCCGTCACCCTAACCCTAACCCTAACACTAACTATCAGCCTCATTCTAAGCCTAACCCTAACCCTAACCCTAACCCTCATCCTAACCCTCACCCTCACCCTAACCCTAAATCTAATGCTCACCCTCACCCTAACCCTCACCCTAACCCTAACCCTATCCCTAACACTCACCCTCACCCTCATCCTAAGCCTAACGATAACCATAACCCTAAAACAAAACCTAACCCTAACCCTAACCCAAACCCAAACCCTAACCCTACCCCAAAACTTAACACTAACCCTAACCCGAACCCGAAACCTCACCCTCTTCCTACAACTCACCATAAACCTAACCCTAACCCTAAAACTCACCTTATCCTCACCCTCAACCTCACCCTAACCCTAATCCTAAATCTGACCTTAACCATAGAGCTAACCCTAACTTTCACCCTATCCCTAATGCTAACCCTAAACCTAACCCTCACCCTAAACCTCACCCGAACCCTAACTCTAACCTCACCCTCACCCTAACACTCACCCTAACTTTAAATCTAACCCTAACCCTCACCCTAAGGCTAACCCTAAACCTAACCCTCAACCCAACCCTAACCCTCACCTCACCCTAAGCCTAAACCTAACCCTAACCCTAACCCTAACCCTAACCCAAACCCTCACCCTAAACCTAAACCTAACCCTAACCCTCACCCTCTCCCTCACCCTAACCCTTACGCTAACCGTAAACCTAACCCTCACACTCACCCTCACCCTTACCCTAACCTTACCCTCAATCTAAGCCTAACCATAACACTAACCCTAACATTAAGCCAAACTCTAACCTTGAACCTAACCATAACCCTAAAACTAACCCTCACACTCACCCTCACCCTTACCCTAACCCTAACCCTAACACTAACCATAACCTAACCCTAACCCTAAACATAACCCTAACCCTAAACCTAAACATAAACCAAACCGTAACTCTTACCCTAACCCTAACTCAAACCTTAAGCCTAACCCTAACCCTAATCCTAACATTAAGGCTCACGTTGACCATAACCCTCACCCTAACCATAACCCCAAGCCTCCCCCTAAAGCTCACCCTAACGCTAACCCTAGCCGTAATCCTCACCCTAATCCAAATCCTAACCCTAACCATAACCCAAGCCTTAAAGCTAACCCTAAACCTAACCCTATACCTCACCCTCACCCTACACCTCACCCTAACCCTAAACCTAACACTCACCTTAACCCTCACCCTCACCTAACCCTAATCCTAAACCTAACCCTAACAATTGACCTAACCCTAACCTTCAACCTAACCATCACCCTATCCCTGACCCTAACCCTAAACCTTACCCTCACCCTAACCGTCACCCTAACCCGAAACCTCACCCTAACCCTAACCCTCACCCTACACTACCCTAACCCTAACCCTAACCCTCACCCTAACCCTAACCCTAAACCTAAAACTAAACCTAATCATAGACCTAACCCCAACCCTCACCCTAACCCTCACCCTATCCCTAATTCTCACCCTAAACCTAACCCTCACCCAAACCCTCAGCCTAACCCTAACCATCCCTCACCCTAACCCTCACCCTAACCCAACCCTAACCCTTACCCTCACCTGACCCTAACCCTGAACCTAACCCTCATCCTCACCCTAACCCTCACCTTAACCCTAACCCTAACCCTAACCCTCAACCTAAACAGCACCCTAAACCCTAATTCTAACTCTAACCCTAACCCTAACCTTCACCCTAACCCTAACCCTAACTCTAACCCTCACCCTCACCCTCACCCTAAGAGTAACCCAAACCATAAACGTAAACCTAAAGCAAACCCTAACCCTAACACCATCCCTAACCCTAACCCAAACACTAACCCTAACCCTAATCCTAACCCTATCACAAAATTTAACACTAACCCTTACTCTAAACCTACACCTCACCCTAACCCTAACCCTAACCCTCACCCTAACCCTAACCCAAAGCATAATCCTAACCCTAATCCCCTCCCTCACCCTAACCATGACCCAAAACTTAACCTCACCCTATCCCTCAGCCTAAGCCTACCTGAACCCTAACCCAAACCCTAACTCTCACCCTAACTCTCACCTTCACCCTAAACCTAACCCAGCACTAACACTCACCCTAACCCTCACACTCAACGAAACCCTCACCCTAACCCTAACCATAACCATAACCCTAAACCTAATCCTAACCCTCACCCTCACCTTAACCCTAACCCTAACCCTAACCCTAACCTTCAACCTAACCCTAACCCTCACCCTAACCCTAACCCTCACCCTAAACCTAACCCTAACCCTAATCCTCACCCTCACCCTAAGCATAAACCTAACCCTACTACTAACCCTAACCCCAAAACTAACCCTAACCCTTACCCTCACACTCACCCTCACCCTAATTCTCACGCTAACCCGAACTCTAAACCTCACACTCACCCTCACCCTAACCCTCCACCTCACCCTAACCCTAACCCTAACCCTAACCCTAAAATTAACCCAAACCCTAACCTTAAACCTAACAATAACCCTAACCCTAATCCTCACCCTCACCCTCTCCCTCACCCTAACCCTAAACTTAATACTAAGCCTCACCTTAACCTTAAACCTCACCCTAACTTTAACCCCAAGCCTCACTCTAAACCTCACCATAACCCTAACCCTAGGTGTAACCCTCACCCTAACACTAACCCTAACCCTAAACCTCAACCTAACCCTCAGCCTCACGCTAACCCTAATCCCAACCCTAACCCAAACCCGAACCCTAACCCCCACAATCACCCTAACCCTAATCCTAAACCTTACCCTATCCCTCACCCTAATCCTAACCGTCACCCTAACACTACCCCAACCCTCACCCTCACCCTAAATCTCATCCTCACTATACCCCTAAACCTAACCCTAAGACTCACCTTAACCCTCTCCCTCACACTAACCCTAAACCTAAACCTAACCCTAACCATTGACTTAACCCTAACCCTCACCCTAACCCTCAACTTAACCCTCACCCTATCCCTAACTGTAACCCTAAACCTAATCGTAACTCTAACCGTAACCCTCACCCTAAACCTAACCCTAAACCTAAACTTAACCCTATCCCTCACACTCACCCTAACCCTAACCCTAACCTGAACCCTAACCCTAACCCTAAACCGAACCCTAACCCTAACCCTAACCCAAACATTAACGCTAACCCTAACCCTAACCCTAAACCTCACCCTAACCCTAGCCCAAACCGTCACCCTAACCATTACCCTAATCCTAACCCTAAACAAAACCCTAGCCCTAACACTAACCCTTACGCTAAACTTAACTCTAACCCTAAACCTAACCCTTAGCCTTACCCGCACCCTAAGCCTAAGCCTAACCCTAACCCTTATCCTATCCCTAACCCCAAATCTAAACCTAACCCTCACCCTAACCCTCACCCTAACCCTAATCCTCACCCTAACCCTAACCCTATCCCTAACCCTAACACTAACACTAACTCTAACCCTAACACTCACCTTAACCCTCACCTTCACCTAACCCTAATCCTTAACCTAACCCTAACCATTGACCTAACCCTAACCTTCATCCTAAACCTCACCCTATTCCTAACGCTAACCTTTTTTTTAAAATTTTTTTATTGTAAATAGTAAAAGGGTTACATGATATTTGCCAGATAGAAGGTGCAGTAATTCACATTCATTGATACCCTTTCACATGTCTTGGTACCCATTACCCTTCCCCCCACCCCCCGACCCGTCTTGGTTTTCCCCCCTTCCCTATCAAATTTCAAATAACCAAATACAAATAAATTCAGTATATCAGATAACCAAGTGAGATACTATAACAATATGAGATAACCAAGGGACAGCAAAGGAGATGAGAGGCAACATAGTACATTAAGGACAACAATCATTCGTTATATGGCTTTTGTTTCAATATCCTGGAGGTCCTTTCAATTAGCTTCATACTATATGGCCCTATGTATCAAGATTTTGCTCTATTGCAGATCTCTGCTAGAAAAGCCCAAGGTTTCTACTGGTTATGACGAATGAGGGAAACCATTGAGCCTAAGATCCTTTGAGTCTGGATTACTTCACTTAATATGGTTTTTTCTAAGTCTTTCCATTTCCTAACAAATGGGGCGATGTCATTCTTTCTGACAGAATCATAGAATTCCATTGTGTACAAATACCACAACTTGTTGATCCACTCATCAACTTAGGGACATCAAGGTTGGTTCCATATCTTTACTATGGTGAATAGTGCTTCAATGAACATTGTTGTGGTAGTGGATTTAGTATGCCCTTGTTTCTGGATGGTTGGGTAAATGCCAAGTAGTGGAATTGCTGGGTCATAGGGGAGTTCTTTGTTTAGTCTTTTGAGGCACTGCCACACTGCTTTCCATAGTGGTTGAACGAGTTTGCACTCCCACCAACAGTGTAGTAGTGATCCCTCCTGGCCACATCCCCCCCAGCATCTGTTATTATTCGTTTTCCTGATCCTGGCCATTCTAACTGGAGTGAGGTGGAATCTTAGAGTTGTTTTGATTTGTATTTCTTTTATGACCAGAGATGTTGAGCATTTCTTCATGTGTCTATAGGCCATTTTTGTTTCTTCTTCAGAGAAGACTCTTTAAGTCTTTGGCCCATCTTTTAATGGGATGGTTGTTACTTTGGAGATTAGTTTTGGAGTGATTCAATTTTTTGAGTTGTTGATATATTTTAGATATGAGGCCTTTGTCCGTTGTTTGTTTGGTGAAGATCTCCTCCCACTCTGTAGGCTTCCTAATTAATTTACTAGCTATGTCCTTTGCCATACAAAAGCTCTGCAGTTTAATGCAGTCCCACTTATCCACCCTTAATCTGATTTGTTGTGATTCTTGGTCCTTATTAAGAAAGTTTCTACCTGTGCCAAGGAGGCCTAGTGTATCTCCTATTCCTTCCTGTAAAGTTTTCAGTGTGTCAGCTTTTACCTCCAGGTCTTTTATCCATTTAGAGTAATTCTAGTGCAAGGTGACAAAGAAGGATCCAACTTTAGTTTTCTGCAGGTGTTTAACCAGTTCTGCCAGCACAACTTGTTGAAGGGGCTGTCTTTCTTCCATTCTATTTTTTTGGCTCCCTTGTCAAAGATTAGGTGGCCATAGGTCTGTGGTTTAGTATCTGGGTCCTCAGTTCTATTCCATTGGTCTTCAGGCCTGTTCTTGTGCCAGTACCAAGCTGTTTTGAGAATTATAGCTCTGTAATAGAGTCTAAAGTTTGGAATTGAAATTCCTCCAGTGCTGTTCTTTCTGCTAAGAAGTGTTTTTGCTATACGAGGTCTTTTATTATTCCATATGAAATTTTGAATTGCCTCTTCTATTTCTTTAAAGAATGCCATTGGGATATTGATGGGTATTGCGTTGAATTTGTAGATAGCCCTTGGCAAGATTGTCATTTTCACAATGTTGATTCTTCCAATCCAGGAGCATGGGAGTTTTTTCCATTTCCTTAGTTCTGCTTTAATTTCCTTTTTTAGGGTTTTAAAGTTTTCATCAAAAAGGTCCTTTACATTCTTAGTTAAGCTAATTCCTAGGTACTTTATTTTCTTTGAGGCTATTGTGAAAGGAGTTGCTTTCCTGATTATTGCCTCGTTCCTCTCACTGTTAGGGTAAAGGTTACCTAACGCTAACCTTAAACCTTACCCTCACCCTAACCGAAATCTAACACAAACCCTCACCCTAACCGAAATCTAACACAAACCCTCACCCTCACCCTAACCCTCACCCTACCCCTACCCTATACCTAACTCTAAACTTCAGTCCAACCCTCTCCCTCACCCTCACCGTAATCCTAAAACTAAACCTAATCATAGTCTTAACTCTAATACTTATCCTAACCCTCACCCCATCCCTAATGCTAACCCTAAACCTAACCATCACCCTAACCCTCACCCTACCCCTAAACCTAACCCTCACCCTAAACCTCACCTTAATCCTAATCCTAACCCTAAACCTCACCCTAAACTGCACCCTAAACCTAACCCTATCCCTAACGCTAACCCTAAACGTAACCATCACCGTAACCCTCACCCTACCCTAACCCTCCCTCACCCTAACCCTCACCCTAACCCCTAGCCTCACCTGTCCCCAACCATAACCATAACCCTAAACCTAACCCTAACCCTCACCCTCAACCTAACCCTTACACTAACCCTAACCCATCCTCACACTCACCCTCACCCTCAGCCTAACCCTCCCTCTCACACTAAGAATAACCATAACACTAACCCTAACAATAACCCAAACCCTTATCTTAAACCTAACCAGAAACCTAACCCTCACCCTCACCCACACCCTCACCCTAACCGTAAACCTAACAGTAAACCTCACCTTGGCCCTGTCTCTAAGCCTCACCCTAACCCTAACCTCAACCCTAACCCTCACACTCACCCTAAAACTCACACTAACCCTAACCCTAACCCTCACCCTAAACCTAACCCTCAACCTAACCCGCACCCTCAACCTAACCCTAACCCTAACTCTCACTCTCACCCTCACCCTAAGCCTAAACATAACCTTAACCCTAAACCTAACCCTAACCCTAACCCTATCACTAGCCCTCACCCTCACCCTAACCCTCATGCTAACCCTAACCCTAACCCTCACACTCACACTCACCCTCCCTCTAACCCTCCACCTCACCCTAAGCCTAACCCTAACAATAACCCAAACCTTAACCTTAAACCTAACACTAACCCTCACCCTCACCCTCACCTCACCCTCACCCTAATCCTAACCCTAACACTGAGCCTCACCTTAAACATTACAGTCACCCGAACCATAACCCCAAGCCTCACCCTAAACCTCACCCTATCCCTCACCCTAATCCTAACCGTCACCATAACCCTAACCCTATCCCTCACACTCACCCTAACTCTCACTTTCACCCTAACCCTAACCCTAACCCTAATACTCACCTTAACCCTCACCCTCACCCTAACCCAAATCCTAAACCTAACCCTAACCATAGACCTAACCCTAACCCTCAGCCTAAGCCTGACCCTAACCCTCACCCTATCCCTAAAGCTAACCCTAAACCTAACCGTAACCCTAACCCAAATCCTCACCCTAAACCTAACCCTAACCCTAAACTTAACCCTATCCCTAACCCTCACCCTCACCCTAAACCTAACCCTCAACCTAACCCACACCCTCAACCTAACCCTAACCCTAACTCTCACCCTCACCCTAAGCCTAAACATAACCTTAACCCTAAACCTAACCCTAACACAAACCGTAACCCTAACCCTAATCCTAACCCTATCCCTAGCCCTCACCCTCACCCTCACCCTAACACTCATGCTAACCCTAGCCCTAACCCTCACACTTACACTCACCCTCCCCCAACCCTCCACCTCACCCTAAGCCTAACCCTAACAATAACCCAAAACTTAACATTAAACCTTACACTAACCCTCACCCTCACCCTCACCCTCACCCTAATCCTAACCCTAACACTGAGCCACACCTTAAACATTACAGTCACCCGAACCATAACCCCAAGCCTCACCCTAAACCTCACCCTATCCCTCACCCTAACCCTAACCCTCTCACTCACCCTAACTCTCACTCTCACCCTAACCCTAACCCTAACCCTAATACTCACCTTAACCCTCACCCTCACCCTAACCCTAATCTTAACCCTAACCCTAACCATAGACCTAACCCTAACCCTGACCCTAAGCCTGACCCTAACCCTCACCCTATCCCTAAAGCTAACCCTAAACCTAACTGTAACTCTAACCCAAATCCTCACCCTAAACCTAACCCTAACTCTAAACTTAACCCTATCCCTAACCCTCACCCTCACCCTAAACCTAACCCTAACCCTAACCCTAAACCTAACCAAAACCTAACCCTAACCATAACCCTACCCCTACCCCTAACACTAATCCCAAAACAAACACTAACCCTAAACCTAACCAAAACCTAACCCTAACCATAACCCTACCCCTACCCCTAACACTAATCCCAAAACAAACCCTAACCCTAATTCAAACCCAAACCCTAACCCTAAACCTAACCCTAACCTTAACGCTAACCCTAACCCTAAACCTCATCCTCACCCTATCCCTCACCCTAACCATAACCCTAAACTGAACACTCACCTTAACCTTAACCCTCACCTAAACATAATCCTAACCCTAACCCTAAACCTAAACCTCACCCTAACCCTCACCCTAACCCTAACCCTGACCCTGACCCTAACCCTCACCCTAACCCTAACCCTTACCCTTACCCTAACCCTAACCATAGCCTAACCCTCACCCTCACCCTAACCCTATTCCTAAACCGAACTCTAACCTTAGACCTAACCCTGACCCTCACCATAAACCTCATCCTGACCCTCATCCTATCCGTAACACTAACCCTAAACCAAACCTTAAAACTAACCCTTACCCTAACCCTAAACCTCACCCTAATCCTACCCAAACCCTCACCCTAACCCTAACCCTAACCTAACCCTAACACTAAATCAAACAATAACCCTAACCTAACCCAAACCTTAAAGCTAACCCTAACCCTAACCCTCACCCTCACCCTAATCCTAAACCAAACACTAACCATAACCCTAACCAAACCCTAACCCTAACCTTAACCCTAAACCAAACCCTAATCCTACCCCAAACCCTAACCCTCACCCTCACCCTCACCATAACTCTCATGCTAACACTAACACTAACCCTCACAGTCACACTCCCCCTTACCCTAACCCTCCCCCTCAACCGAACCTTAACCCTAACACTAACCCTCACCCTCACCCTAAGCCTAACCCTAACAATAACCCTAACCCTAACCCTCACCTTAAACCTCACCCTCACCCTATCCCTAACCTTAACATTCACTCTCACCCTAACCCTCACCCTAACCCTAACCCTATCCCTAACTCACCCTCACCCTCACCCTAAACCTAACCCAAACCCTAACCCTAAATCTAACCCTAACCCTATCCCAAACTCTCACTCTCACCCCCACCCTAAAGCTAACCCAAACCCTAACACTAATCCTAAATCTAACCCAAAAACTAACCCTAAACATAACCATAACCCTAACCGTACCCCTAACAATAACCCCAAAACAAACCCTAACCCTAACCCTAAACCAAACCCAAACCCTAACCCTAACCCAAACCTTAACGCTAACCCTAACCCTAAACCTCATCCTCACCCTACCCCTCACCCTAACCATAACCCTAAACCTGACACTCACCTCAACCCTCACCCTCTCCTAAACCTAATCCTAACCCTAGCCCTAACCCTTAGCCTAACTTTCACCCTCACCCTAACCCTATTCCTAAACCGAACTCTAAACATATACCTAACCCTAACCCTCAAACTAGCCATAACGTTAACACTAAACCTAACGCTCACCCTAACCCTCACCCTATCCTTAACGATAAACCTAAACGTAACTGTAACCCTAGCCCTAAATCTCACCCTAAACCTAACCTTAACCCTATCCCTCATTCTCACCTTAACCCTAACCCTAACCCTAACCCTAACCCTAACTCTAAAGCAAACACAAACCCTAACCCTAACCCAAACCTTAACGCAAACCCTAACGCTAACCTTAAACCTCACCCTAACCCTCACCCACACCCACACCTTAACCCTAGCCCTGAACCAAACACTAAATCAAACCCTAACCCTAACCCTAATCCAAATCCTAACTCAAACCTTAACGCTAACCATAACCCTAACCCTCACACTCACCCTCACCCTCATCCTAAGCCTAGCCCTAACCCTCACCCTAACACTAACCCTAACATACACCGTAACCCTAACCCTAACCCTAACGCTAACACTAAGCCTAACCCTCACCCTCACCCTCACCCTAACACTAAACCTCACCCTAAGCCTAAACCTAACCCTAGCCCTAACACTCGCCTCAACCCTCACCCTCACCTAAACCTAATCCTAACCCTAACCCTTAGCCTTAGCCTAACTTTCACCCTCACCCTAACCCTATTCCTAAACCGAACTCTAAACATATACCTAACCCTAACCCTCAAACTAGCCATAACGTTAACACTAAACCTAACGCTCACCCTAACCCTCACCCTATCCCTAAAGCTAAGCCTAAATGTAACTGTAACCTTAGCCCTAAATCTCACCCTAAACCTAACCTTAACCCTATCCCTCATTCTCACCTTAACCCTAACCCTAACCCTAACCCTAACTCTATAGCAAACACAAACCCTAACCCTAACCCAAACCTTAACGCAAACCCTAACTCTAAACTTAAACCTCACCCTAACCCTAGCCCTAACCCTCACCCACACCCACACCCTAACCCTATCCCTGAACCAAACACTAAATCAAACCCTAACCCTAACCCTAATCCTAACCCCAACGCAAACCTTAACGCTAACCATAACCCTAACCCTCACACTCACCCTCACCCTAAGCCTAGCCCTAACCCTCACCCTAACACTAACCCTAACACACACCCTAACCCTAACCTTAACGCTAACACTAAGCCTAACCCTCACCCTCACTATCACCCTCACACTAAACATCACCCTAAGCCTAACCCTAACCCTAAACCTTACTCTCACTGTAACCCTCACCCTCACCCTAACACTAACCCTAACGCTCACCCTCACCCTAACCCTCACCCTCACCCTAACCCTATCCCTAACACTCAACCTAACCCTCACCCTAACTCTAACCAAAACACTAACCCTAATATTAACCCAAACCCTAACCATAAACCTAAACATAACCCTAACCCTAACCATCACCCTCACTCTCACCCTCACCCTAAACCTACCCTAACACTGAGCTTCACCTTGACAATAACCCTCACCCTAATCATTACCCCAAGCCTCACCCCAAACCTTACCCTAACCCTAAACCTACCCCTAACCCTCACCCTAACACTAACCCTAACCCTAAACCTCAACCTAACCCTCAGCCTCACCCTAACCCTAATCCTAACCCTAACGCAATCCCTAACACTAACCCTCATCCTAACCCTAAACCTAACCCTAACCCTTAACCTAACCCTCACCCTACCCTTACCCCTCACCCTCACTCTAACCCTAACAGTAACCCTAACCCCTAAACTCACCCTAACCATAACCCTAACCCTAAACCTCACCCTATCCCTCACCCTAATCCGAACCATCACCCTAAACTTAACCCTAACCCTCGCCCTCACCCTAACTTTCACACTCAACCTAACCCTAACTCTAACCCTAACACTCACCTTAACTCTCACCCTCACCCTAACCCCAATCCTAAACCTAACCCTAACCCTAACCATACACCTACCCCTAACCCTTACCCTAACACTCACACTAACCCTCACACTATCCCTAACGCTAAACCTAAACCTAACTGTAATCCTAAACGTAACCCTCACCAAACCTAACCTTAACCCTATCCCTCACTCTAAACCTAACCCTAACCCTAACCCTACCTCTAAACCAAACACAAACCCTAACCCTAACTCAAACCTTAACGCTAACCCTAACCCTAACCCTAAACCTCACCCTTACCATACCCCTAACACTCACCCTCACCCTAACCCTAACCCTTACCCTAACCCTAACCCTAACCATAACCCAAATCTTAACCCTAACCCTAACCCTAACCCCAATCCAAACCTTAATGCTAACCCAAACCCAAACCATCAACCTCAACCTCACCCTAAGCCTAATCCTAACCCTAAACCTAACCCAAACCCTAACCCTAACCTTAACGCTAACACCAACCCAAACCCTCACCCTCACCCTCATCCTAAGCCTCACGCTAACCCTAACCCTAACCCTCACTCTACCCTCACCCTCACCCTCACCCTAACCCTCCCCATCACCCTAATCCTAACCCTAACACTAAACCTCACCCTCACCCTAAGCCTAACCCTAACCTAACCCTAACCCTAACCCTAACGCTCACCCTCACCCTAACCCTCACCTTAACCCTATCCCTCACCCTAACCCTCACCCTAACCGTATCCCTAACCCTCACCCTCACCCAAAGCCTAACCCTAACCCTAACCCTACCCTAAATCTCACCCTAACCCTACCCCTCACCTCACCCTAACCCTAACCCTAGCCCTAAACCTTACCCTAACCCTACCCCTCACCCTAACCCTAATCCTAACCCTAACCCTAACCAAAGACCTGACCCTTTCCCTCACCCTGTCCCTAACACTAACCCTAAACCTAACCCTCTCCCTAACCCTCACCCTAACCCTAACCCTCACCCTCACCCTAACTTCACCCTAACCCTAACCATAACCCTTAGCCTAATGCTCACCCTCACCCTAACCCTACTCCTAAACCTAACCCTAAATATAGACCTAACACTAACCCTCACCCTACCCCTCACCCTATCCCTAAAGCTAACCCTAAATCTAACCCTCCATCTAACCCTCACCATAACCCTCACCCTAACCCTAACCTAAACATCACGCTAAACCTAACCCTCACACTAAACCTAGCCCTAACCCTCATCATCACCCTAACCCTCATCCTAATTCTAAATCTCACCCTAAGCCCATCCCTAACCTTAACTCTCACCCTCACACTCACCCTAAGCTTCACCCTAACCCTAATCCTAACCTTAACCCTAAACCTAACCCTAACCCTCACCCTCACCTCACCCTAACACTTACGCTAACCCTAACCCTAACCCTCACACTCACCCTCACCCTCACACTAACCCTCCCCGTCACCCTAAGCCTAACCATAACACTAACCTAACATTAACCCAAAACCTAACCTTAAACCCAACCATAACCCTAACCCTAAGCCTCAACCTCACACTCACCCTCACCCTAACCCTAACCTTAACACTAAGCCCACCTTGACCATAACCCTCACCCTAACCATAGCCCCAAGCCTCACCCTAAAGCTCATCATAAACCTAACCCTAGCCGTAACCCAAAACCTATTCCAAACCTTAACGCTAACACTAACCCTAACCTTAAACCTCACCCTCTCCCAAACCCTCACCCTAACCCTAACCCTAACCTTAACACTCACCTTAACCCTCACCTTCACCTAACCCTAATCCTAACTCTAACCCTAACCATAGACCTAAACCTAACCCTCACCCTAAACCTCAGCCTAACCCTCAAGCTAACATTCACCCTCACCCTAACCCTAACCCTCACCCTAACTCTAACCCTCACCCTAAACCTAACCCTCACCCTCACCCTAAACCTCAGCCTAACCCTCAGGCTAACCCTCACCCTCATCCTAACCCTAATCCTAAACCTAACCCTAACCATAGACCTAACCCTAACCCTCACTCTGACCCTCACCCTACCCCTAACGCTAACCCAAATCCTAACCCTCACCCTAACCCTCACCCTTACCCTAATCCTCAACTTCACCCTAAACCTCACCATAACCCTAAACCTAACCCTCATCCTCACCCTAACCCTCACCCTAATCCTAACCCTAACACTAAGCCTCACCTTGACCATAAACCTCACTCTAACTGTAATTCCAAGCCTCACCTTAAACCTCACCTAAACCTAACCCTAGCCGTGACACTCACCCTAACCCTAACACTAACCCTAACCTAAACCTCACCCTTACGCTCAGGCTCACCCTAACCCTAATCCTACCCCTAACCCAAAGCTAATCCTAATCCTAAACCTAACCCTCACCCTAACCCTCAACCTCACACTAACCCTCACACTAACCCTAAACCTAACCCTCACACTCACGCTCACCCTCACCCTAGCCCTCCCCCTCACACTAATCCTAACCCTAACCCTAACACTAACCCTCACCCTCACCCTAAGCCTAATCCTAACCGTAATTATAACCCTAACACTAACTCTCACTGTAACCCTCCCCCTCCCCCTAACACTAACCCTAATGCTCACCCTCACCCCAACCCTTACCCTAACCCTAACCCTATCCCTAACCATCACCCTACCCTCACCCTAGGTCTAAACATAACACTAACCCTAACATTAACCCAAACCCTAACCCTAAACCTAACCATAACCCTAAACTAAACCATCACCCTCACCCTCACCCTAACCCTAACCCTAACACTGAGCCTCACCTTGGCAATAACTCTCACCTTAATCATAACCACAAGCCTCACCCTAAACCTCACCCTAACCCTAAACCTAGCGGTAACTCTCACCCTAACCCTAACCCTAACCCTAAACCTCACCCTAACACTCAGTCTCACCCTAACCCTAATCCTAACCGTAAATCAAACCCTAACCCTAACCCTCTTCCTAACCCTAAACCTAACTCTAACCCTTACCCTAACCCTCACCCTACCCTTACCACTCACCCTCACCCTAACCCTAAACCTAACAGTAACCCTAACCCCCACCCTCACCCTAACCGTAACCCTAACCCTAAACCTCACCCTATCCCTCACCCCAATCCTTACTGTCACCCTAACCCAAACCCTAACCCTCACCTTCACCATATCTTTCACCCTCAACCTAAACCTAACCCTAACCCAACCCTCACTCTAACCCTAACCCTAACCCTAACACTAACACTAAACCAAACCATAATCTTAACCGTAACTCTAACCCTCACCCTAACCGTCACGCTAACCCTATCCCTAACCCTCACAATAAGCCTCACCCTCACCCTAACCCTCTCCCTCATCCTAACCCTAACACTAACCCTCACCTTCACCCTAAGCCTAACCCTAACTCTAACCCTAACTCTCACCCTCACTCTAACACTAACCCTAACCCTAACGCTCACACTCACCCGAACTCTCACCCTAACCCTAACCCTATCCCTTCCCCTCACCCTCACCTTAACCCCAACCCTAACCCAAACGCTAACCCTAACCCTAACCCTAAAACAATCCTAACCCTAACCCTAACCCTAACCCAAACCCTAAAACAAACCCTAACCCTAAACCTACCCCTAACCGTAAACCAAATCCAAACCCTAACCGTAACCATAAGCATAACCATAACCCAAGCGTTAACTCTAAGCCTAACTCTAACCCTAACCCAAACCCTAACCCTAACCCTAACGCAAAACCTAACCCTAAACCTCACCCTCACCTTCACCCTCACCCTTACCCTGACGCTAACCCAAAACCTAACCCTCACACTCACAATCACCCTCACCCTAACACTCTCCCTCACACTAACCCTAACCCTAACAGTAACCCTCACCCTCACTTTAAGCCTAACCCTAATCCTAACCCTAACCTTATCCCTAACTCTCAGCCTAACCCTCACCCTCAACCTAACCCTAACCCAAACGCTCACCCTCACCCTAACCCTCACCATAACACTAACCCTATCCCTCATCCTCACCCTCACCCTCACCCTAAGTCTAACCCTAACCCTAAACCTAACCCTAAACCTAACCTAATCCCTAACCATTACCCTAACCCAAACCTTAACGCTAACCCTAACCCGAACCCTAAACCTCACCCTAACCCTCAACCTGACCCTAAGCCTAACCCTAAACCTAAACCTAACACTAACCCTAACCCTAACCCTAACCCAAACCCTAAACCTAACCCTAACCCTAACATTCACCCTCACACTCACCCTAACACTCAAGCTAACCCTAACCCTAACCTTCACACTCACAATTACCCTCACCCTAACCCTCTCCCTCACACTAACCCTAACCATAAAACTAACCCTCACCCTCACCCTAAGCTAAACCCTAACCGTAACCCTAACCCTAACCCTAACTCTAACCCTCACCCTAACTGTCACGCTAACCCTAACCCTAACCCTAACCCTAACCCTCACCCTCACCCTAAGCCTAACCCTAACCTTAACCCAAACCTTAACTCTCACCCTAAATGTCACCCTCACCCTCACCCTAACGCTCACCATTACCCTAACTCTCACCCTAACCCTAATGCTCACCCTCACCCTAACCCTAACCCTATCCCTACCCCTCACGCTCACCCTAATCCTAATCCTAACCCTAACCATAGACTTAACCCTAACCCTCACCCTCACCCTAACCCTCACCCTAATCCTAACACTAACACTAACCCAAAGCCTTACCCTAACCCTCACCCTAACCCTAACCTAACCCTCACCCTAACACTAACCATCACCCTAATGCTAACCCTAACCCAAACCTTAACGCTAACCCTAAACCTAAACCTAAACCTCATCCTAACCCTACCCCTACCCCTCATCCTAAACCTAACCCTAACCTTAACACTAACACTAACCCTCACCCTAACTCTAACCCCAACACAAACCTTCATGCTAACCCTAACCCTAACCCTCACCCTCAACCTCACCCTAAGCCTAAACCTAAGCCTAAGCCTAACCCAAAACTTAAACCTAACCCTAACGCTAACCCTAACCCTAAACCTCACCCTCACCCTAACCCTAATGCCAACCCTAACCCAAACCCTCACACTCACTCTCACCCTCACCCAAGCCTTCCCCCTCCCCCTAACCCTAACAGTAACCCTCACCCTCATCCTAAGCCTAAGCCTAACCCTAACCCAAACCCTAACCCTAACTCTCAACCTAGCCCTCACCTTCACACTAAACTTAACCCTAACACTCACCCTTACCCTAACCCTAACCCTATCCCTAACCCTCACTCTCACAGTAATCCTAACGCTTACCCTAACACTAATCCTAAACCTAACCCTAACCCTATCCCTAACCCTAACCCTCACCCTCACCATCACCCTAAGCCTAACCCTAATTCTAAACCTAAACCTAAACCTCACCCTCAACCTACCCCTCACCTAACGCTAACCCTAACCCTAACACTCACCTTAACCCTCAGCCTCACCTAACCCTAACCCTAACCCTGACACTCACCATAACCCTCACCCTCACCTAACCCTAATCCTAACCCTAACCCTCAGACTAACTCCCACCCTCACCCTAACCCTAACCCTAACACTGAGCCTCACCTTGGCAATAACCCTCACCCTAATCGTAACCCCAAGCCTCACCCTAAACCTCACCCTAACCCTAAACCTCCCCCTCCCCCTCCCCCTAACCCTGACGCTAACCCAAAACCTACCACTCATACTCACCATCACCTAACCCTCTCCCTCACACTAACCCTAACCCTAACACTAACCCTCACCCTCACTCTAAGCCTAACCCTAATCCTAACCCTAACCTTAACCCTAACTCTCAGCCTAACCCTCACCCTCACCCTAATCCTAACCTGAACGCTCACCCTCACCCTAAACCTCACCCTAACCCTAACCCTATCCTTAATCCTCACCCAAGTCTAACCCTAACCCTAACCCTAAACCTAAACCTAACCTAATCCCTAACCATAACCCTAACCCAAACCTTAACGCTAACTCTAACCCTAACCCTAAACCTCATCCTATCCCTACACCTAACCCTCACCCTAACCCTAACACTAACCCTAACCCTAAACCAAACCCTAACTGTAACCCTAACCCTAAACCAAACCTTAACGCTAACCCTAACTCTAACACTCAACCTCACCCTAAGCCTAACCCTAACCCTAACCCTAACCCTAATCCTAACCCAAACCCTAACCCTAACCGTAACGCTAACCCTAACCCTAAACCTCACCCTCACACTCACAATAACACTCAAGCTAACGCTAACCCTAACCCTCACACTCACAATCACCCTCACCGTAACCCTCTCCCTCACACTAACCCTAACCCTAACACTAACCCTCACCCTCACCTTAAGATTAACTCTAACCCAAACCCTAACCCTAAACCAAACCCAAACCCTAACCCTCACCCTCACCCTAAGCCTAACCCTAACCTTAACCCTAACCCTAACCCTAACCCTAAACCTCACCCTCACACTCACACTAACACTCAAGCTAACGCTAACCCTAACCCTCACACTCACAATCACCCTCACCGTAACCCTCTCCCTCACACTAACCCTAACCCTAACACTAACCCTCACCCTCACCTTAAGATTAACTCTAACCCAAACCCTAACCCTAAACCAAACCCAAACCCTAACCCTCACCCTCACCCTAAGCCTAACCCTAACCTTAACCCTAACCCTAACTCTCACCCTAAACCTCACCCTCACCCTAACCTTAACCCTAATACTCACCCTCATCCTAACTCTCACCCTAACCCTAACTCTATGCCTACCTCTCACCTCACCCTAATCCTAATCCTAATCCTAACATAGACATAACCCTAACCCTCATCCTCACGCTAACACTCACCCTAACCCTAACACTAACCCAAACCCTCACCCTAAACCTAACCCTCACCCTAACCCTAACCTAACCATCACCCTCACGCTAACCGTCACCCTAACACTCACATTCACCCTAACCCCAACCCTAACACTCATCCTCACCCTAACTCTCACCAAACACTAAACCTATCCCTACCCCTCACCCTCACCCTAATCCTAATCCTAACCCTACCCATAGACTTAACACTAACCGTCACCATCACCCTAACCCTCACCCTAACCCTAACACTAACACTAACCCAAACCCTCACCCTAACCCTAACCCTAACCCTCACCCTCACGCTAACCGTCACAGTAATCCTAACCCTCATCCTAACCCTCACCCCAAACCTCACCCAAACCCTAACGCTAACCCTACCCCTCACCCTACCCCTCACCCTAACCTTAACCCAAACCCTCACCCTAAACCTAACCATAAACCTAACCTTAACCCTATCCCTCACTCTCACCCTAACCTTAACCCTAACCCTAACTCTAAACCAAACACAAACCCTAACCCTAACCCAAACCTTAACGCTAACCCTAACCGTAAACCTAAACCTCACCCTAACCCTAACCCTAACCCTCACCCTAAACCTAACCCTAACCCTAACACTAACCCTAACCCTAAACCAAACCCTAACCCTCACCCTAACCGTATCCCCAACCCAAACATTCACATGCTAACCCTAACTCTAAGCCTCACCCTCAACCTCAAGCTAAGCCTAAGCCTAAGCCTAAGCCTAACCTTAACTCTAACCCAAAACTTAACCCTAACCCTAACGCTAACCCTAACCCTAAACCTCACCCTTACGCTCACCCTAATCCTCACGCTAACCCTAACCCTAACCCTCACACTCACCTTCACCCTAACCCTAGCCCTCACCTTCCCCCTAACCCTAACCCTAACCCTAAACCTAACCGTCACCTTCATCCTAAGCCTAACCGTAACCTAACCTAAACCCTAACCCTAACTCTCAGCCTAGACCTCACCCTCACACTAAACTTATCCATAACGCTCACCCTCACCCTAACCCTCACTCTAACCCTAACCCTATCCCTTACCCTCACCCTCACCCAAATCCTAACCCTTACCCTAACACTAATCCTAACCTTAACCTTAACCCTACCCTCACCTTCACCGTCACCCTAAGCCTAAGCCTAACCCTAAACCTAAACCTACACTTCACCCTGAACCTATCCGTCACCTAACCCTAATCCTAATCGTAAGCCTCAGACTAACTCTCACCCTCACCCTAACCCTAATCCTAAACCTAAACCTAACCATAGACCTAACCTTAACCCTAACCCTAACTCTCACACTATCCCTAAGGCTAACCCTAAACCTAACCCTCACCCTAACCCTCACCCTCACCCTTACCTAACCCTAACCCTAACACTCAGACTAACTCTCACCCTCACCCTAACCCTAATAGTAAACCCAAACCTAAGCATAGACCTAACCTTAACCCTCACCCTAATCCTCACCCTATCCCTAAAGCTAACGTTAAACCTAAACATCACCCTAACCCTAACCCTAACCCTAATCCTCACCCTCACCCTCACCCAACCCTCAAGCTAACCCTATCCCTAACCCTCACCCTAACCCTAACCCTCACCCTAAACCTAATCCTCACCCTCGCCCTAATCCTCACCCTAATCCTAACCCTCACGCTAACCCAATCCCTAACCCTCACCCTCACCCGAAGACTACCCTAACCCTAATACTAACCCTAACCCTAACCCGAACCCTAAACCTAATCCTAAATCTAACCCTAACCCTCAACTTCACCCTCACCCTAACCCTCACGATAACCTAACCCTATCCCTCACATTCACCCTCACCCTCACCCTAACCCTCCCCCTCCCCCACCCTAACCATAATCCTAAACCTAACCCTAACCCTAAACCAAAACCTAGGCCTCACCCTAACCCTCACCCTATCCCTAACGCTAACGCTAAACCTAATCATAACCCTAACCCTAACCCTCAAGCTAAACCTAACCTTAACCCAAATCTTAACGCTAACCTAAACCTAACCCTAATCCTGACCCTAACCCTACCCCTAACCCTCACCCTCACCCTAACCATAACCATAACCATAACCCTAAACCTAACCCTAACCCACAAATTAAAAATAACCCTAACCCTAACCTTCACCCTCACTCTCACCCTAAGCCTAACCTTAACCCTAAACCTAAACCTAAACCTAACCCTAACCCTAAACCTATCCCTAACCCAAATCCTAACCCTAATCCTAACGCTAACCCTAACCCTAAACCTCACCCTCACCCTCACCCTAACCCTCACGCTAACCCTAACCCTAACCCTCACATTCACCCTCACCCTCTCCCTTACCCTCTCCCTCACCCTAACCCTAACCCTAACACTAACCCTAAGCCTCAATCTAAGCCTAACCCTAACCCTAACCCTAACCCTAAATATCACCATAACCATAACCCTAATACTAACCCTAACCCTAACACTCACCATCACCCTAACCCTCACCCTAACCTTAACCCTATCCCTAACCCGCACCCTCACCCTCACCCTCACCCTAAGCCTAATCCTAACCCTAACTCTAACACTAAATCTAACCCAAACCAAAAACCCAACCCTAACACAAAACTTAATGCTTACCCTAACCCTAACCCTATACCTCACCCTAACCCTACCTTACCCTTCACCCTAACCCTAACCCTAATCCTAACCCTAACACTAGACCAAACCATAACCCTAACCCTAACCCTAACCCTCACATCACCCTCACTCTAAGCCCAACCCTAATCCTAACCCTAACCCAAACCATAACCCTAAACCTAACATTAACCCTAACGCTCACCCTCACTCTAACCCTCACACTAACCCTAAACCTAACACTCACAAAAAACCTCAACTTCACCCTAACCCTCTTCCTCACCCTAACCCTAACCTAACACTAACACTCACCCTCACCCTAAGACTAACCCTAACCATAACCCTAACCCTAACTCTCATCCTAAACCACCCTAACCCTAACCCTAACCCTAACACTCACCCTAACCGTCAACCTAACCTAACCCTATCCCTAACCCTCACCCTCACCCAAACCCTAACCTTAACCCTAACACTAACCCTAAAACTCACCCTAACTCTCAGCCTCACCCTAACCCTAATCCTAACCCTAAGCCAAAACCAACCCCTACCCCTACCCCTAACCCCCACCCTTACCCTAAACCTAAACCCAACTATAAACCTCACCCTATCCCTCACCCTTATCCTATCCGTCATTCTAACTCTAACCCTAACCCTCACTCTCACCCTCACCATAAACCTCACCCTCACCCTAATCCTAAACCTCACCCTCACCCTCGCCCTCACCCTAATCCTAAGCCTAACCCTACCTATAACACTAACCCTCAACTTAACAGTAACCCTCACCCTAACCTTAAACCTAACCCTAACCCTAGCTTTAGCCCTAAACCTAAACCTAACCCTAACCCTAGCCCTAACATTAACCCTTTACCTAACCCTAACCCTAACCCTAACTTTAACCCTAACCATAGCCCTAACCCTAACACTAACAGTAATCCTTAACCTAGCCCTAAAACTAAGGCTACCCTAACCCAAAGCCTAACCATAACCCTAACCCTAAACTAACCATAACCCTCACCTCACCCTTACCCCAACCCTAACCCTAACCCTAACCCTCACATTCACCCTAATCCTAACCCAAAACCTTAACCCTAAATATAACCCTAACCCTCATCCTGACCTTAACCCTAACCATAACTCTAACCCTAACATTAACAGTAATCCTTAACCTAACCCTAAAACTAAGGCTACCCTAATCCAAAGCCTAACCCTACCCCTAACCCTAAACTAACCATAACCCTCACCTCACACTTACCCCAACCCTAACCCTAAACGTAACCCTCACCTTCACCCTAACCCTAACCGTAACCCTAACCAAAATCTTAACGCTAACCCTAAACCTAACCCTAAACCTCACCCTAACCCTACCGCGAACCTTCACACTAACCCTAACCCTAACCCTAAACCATACCTCACTCTAACCCTATCCCTAACCCTCACCCTCACCCTCAACCTAATTCTAACCATAACCCTAAACCTAACCCAAACCCTAACCCTAAACCTAACCCTAACCTACCCCTAACCCTAACCCTAAAACAATTCCTAACCCTAACCCTAACCGTAAAACAAACTCTAACCCTAACCCTAAAAGTAATCTAAACCCAAACCCTAACCCTAACCCCAACCTTAAACCAACCCTTAACACTAACCCTAACCCTAATCCTAACCCTAACCCTAACCCTAACTCTAAAACAATTCCTAACCCTAACCCTACCCCTAACCCTCACCCTCAACCTAACCCTAATCCTAAACATAACCCTAATCATAGACCTAACCATAACACTAAATCGAAGCCTCACCCTATCCCTAAGGCTAAGCCTAAACCTAACCCTAACCGAAACCCTCATCCTAACTCTAACCCTCACCCTCACCCTAACTCTCACCCTAACCCTAACCCTAACACTAACCCTAACCATCACCCTAATCCTAAGCCTCACCCTCACCATAACCCTCACCTTAACACTAACCCTAACCCTCACCCTAACCCTCACCCTCACCCTAACCCTAACCATAACTCTAACCCTCACCCTAATCCTAACTCTCACCCTGACAATAACCCTAACCCTCACCCTCACTCTAACCCTCACCCTCACCCTAACACTAATCCGAACCCTCAGTCTAAGCCTAATCCTAACATTAAACCTAACCCTAACCCTAACCCTAACCCTAAACCTAACCCTCATCCTCACCCTCACCCTAACCCTCATGCTAACCCTATCCCTAAACCTCACACTCACCCTCACCCAAACCCTCACGCTAACCCTATCCCTAAACCTCACACTCACCCTTACCCTTACCCTAACCCTCCCCTCACCCCAAGCCTAACCTTAACACTAAGCCTCATCTTGACCATAACCCACACCCTAACCGTAACCCCAAGCCTCACCCTAAACCTCACCCTAACACTAAACTTAGCCGTAACCCTCACTGTAACCCTAACCCTAAACCTAACCCTATACCTCACCCTAACCCTCAGCCTCACCCTAAACCTAATCCTAACCCTAACCAAACCCTAACCCTAACCCTCACCCTAACTTTTACCCTAACCCTCACCTTAATTTTAACCCTCACCCTAAGCCTTACCATAACCCCCACCCTCACCCTAACCCTTATCCTAACCATAAACCTCACCGTATCCCTAACCCTAATCCTAACCATCACAATAACCCTAACCCTAAGCCTAACCCTCACCCTCAGCCTAAACCTAAGTCTAACCCTAACACTCACCTTAACCCTCACCCTCACCCTAACTCTCACCCTAACCTTAACCCTAACCCTAACCCTAATCCAAACCGTAAACCTAGCCCTAGTCCTACCCTATACATAACCCTAACCCTAAACCTAATGCTAACCCTAAGCCTAACCCTAGTCCTAGCCTTAACCATAACCCTAAACCTAAACTCAACCCTAAACCTAACGCTAAACCTAACTTTAACCCTAACCCAAACCCTAACACAAAGGTCCCTAACCCTAACCCTAACACTAACCCTTACCCTAACCCTCACCCTCACCCTCATCCTCACCCTAACTTTCCCTCTCAACTTCACCCTCACCCTAACCATAACCATAAATCTCACCCTCACCCTGACCCTCAATCTCACCCTCACCCTAACCTAACCCTAACCCTAACCCTCACCTTAAAACTCACTCTCATCCTAACACTCACCCTAACCCTCACCTTAACCTTTACCCTAACGCTAATCCTAAACCTACCCCTAACCCTCACCATAACCCTAGCCCTAACCCTAACCCTCACCCTCAGTCTCACCCTAAGCCTAACCCTAACCCTGACCCTTACCCTAACAATAACTCTAACACTAACCCTAAACCAAACCCTCACTCTAATCCTAACACAAACCTTACACCTAACCCTAAACCTAACATTAAACCTTACCCTAACCTTACCGCTAACCCTTCACACTCACCCTACCCTAACCTTCATCCTTACCCTAACTCTAACCCTAACCCTAACCCTCACCCTAATGCTAACCCCAGCCCTAACCCTAACCCTAACTTTCACCATCAGCCTAAACCTCACCCTCACCCTAAACCTCACTCTCACCCTCAACCTCACCTGAACCCTCAACCGAACCCTCACCCTCACCCTAACCCTAACCCTAACCCTAACCCTCACCCTCACCCTCACACTCACCCTCACCCTCACCCTCAGCCTAACCCTAAAACTAACCCTAAACCTAACCATAACCATAACTATAACCACAACCCTAACACTCACCCTAACCCTAACCCTCACCCTAATCCTAACAGTAAACCTAACCTTCACCCTCACCCTCACCCTCGCCCTATCCCTAACCCTAACACTAACCCTAACCCTAAACCTAACCCTTACTCTAACCCTCAACCTAACCCTAACCCTCACACTTACCCTAACCCTAATCATAAATGTCAATCTCACTATAAACTTCACCCTCACACTCACCCTCAAATTAACCCTCCTCCTCACCCTCACTAAACCTAAGCCTAACCTTAACCCTCATCGTAACCCAAACGCTAACACTAACCTAACCCTCACCTTCAGCCTAACCCTCGCCCTTACCCTAACCCTATCCCCAAACTTCACCCTCACCATTTACCTAATCCTATTCCTAACGTTAAGACTAAACCTCAACCTAATTTCACCCTAACCGTCACCCTCACCCTAAACCTAACCCTAAACCTAACCCTCAACTCACCCCCACACTAACCCTAACTCTAACCCTCAGCCAAACCCTCACCCTCACCCTAACCCTAACCCTAACCTCAGCCTAACCCAACCCTAAACCTAATCCTAAGCCTAACACTCAATCTAACCCTCACAATCACCATAACCCTCACATTAACCCTAATATCAACCCTAACCCTAACCCTCACCCTAACCCTAAACCTAACCCTAATCATAACTCAAACCCTAAACCTAAATCTAACCCTAATCCAAACCCTAAACCTAAACCTAACCCTAACCCTAACCCTAACCCTCAGCTTCACCATAACCCTCACCATAGACCTAAACCTAACCCAAAACTTAATCCTAACCCTAACCCTCACCCTGAACCTAACCCTAACCCTAACCCTAACCTTCACCCTCACCCTAAACCTAACCCTCATTCTAATCCTAACCCTAACCCTAACCCTTATCCTAATGCTAACCCTAACCCAAACCCTAATCCTAAACCTAAACCTAACCGCAACCTAACCCTCACCCTCACCCTCACCCTAACCCTAAACCTAAACCTAAACCTAACCCTCACCCTAACCCTCACTCTCACCCTCACCATAAACCTCACCCTCACTCTCACCCTAAACCTAAACCTCACCCTAAGCCTCACCCTCACCCTCACCCTCACCCTAATACTTAGCCTAACCCTACCCATAACACTAACCCTCAACCTAAGAGTAACCCTCACCCTAACCCTAACAGTAAACCTAGCTTTAGCCCTAAACCTAACCCTAAACGTAACCCTAGCCCTAACACTAGCACTTAACCTAACCCTAAACCTAAGGATAATCCTAAACCTAACCCTAACCCAAACCTTAACCTAACCCTAACCCTAACCCTCACCCTCACCATAACCCTACCCTTAACCCTAACCCTAACCATAAGCCTCAACCTAACCCCAACCCTAAACGTAACCCTAACCCTCACCCTCACCCTAATAGTCACCCTAACCCTAACCCTAATCCTCACCCTCACCCTTACCCTAACCCTAATCCTAACCCTCATCCTAACTCTCAATCTAACTCTCACCCTAACCTTAACCCTAACCCTCACCCTAACCCTCAGCCTAACCCAACCCTAAACCTAACCCTAAGACTAACACTCACCCTAAATCTCACCCTCACCCTAAACCTAATCCTAAACCTCACCCTAACTCTAACCCTAATCCAAACCCTAACCCTAAACCCAACCCTAACCCTAACTCAAACCCTAACCCTAAACCTAACCCTAACTCTAAACCTCACGCTCAGCATAACCCTAACCCTAATCCTAAGCCAACACTAAACCCTAACCGTAAACCTAACTGTCACCCTAACCCAAACCCTAACCATGACCCTAACGCTAAAACCTCATCCTCACCATCACCCTAACCCACACCCTAACCCTCACCCTCAACCCCCCTCTAACCATCACCCTCACCTAACCTTAACCCTATCCCTAAAAATAGCCCTAAAACTCACCCTAACTTTAGCCCTAACCCTAACCCTAACCCTAACCCTAACTCTAACACTAACTCTTCACCTAAACTTAAAATTAAGGCTAACCCTATGATAAAACTAACCCTAACCAAACCCTAACCCTAAATTTAAACCTAAACCTAAACCTACCCCTCACCCTCACCCTAACCCTAACCCTAACCCTAACACTAACCCTAATATTAACCCTCACCTTAACCCTCACCCTAACCCTAACCCTAACACTAACACTCACTCTAATACTAACCATCACCCTCACCCTAACCCTCAACCTAACCCTAACCCTAACCATAAACTTAAACCAAACCCTAACCTAACCTAACCCTAAACCTAACCCTAACCCTAACCCTCACCCTAACTGTAAACGTAACCCTAACCCTAACATTCACCCTAACTATAACCCTAAACCTCACCTCACTATCACCCTCACCCTCACCCTCACCCTAAATCTAACCCTAACCCTAACTCTCACCCTAACCCTAAACCTAACCATCACCCTAAACCTAACCCTAACCCTAAACCTCACACTAACCCTAACCTAACCTTCAACCAAACCCTCACCCTCACCCTAACTCTAATGCCAATCCTAAACCTAGCTTTAGCCTTAACCCTAACCCTAACCCTAACACCAACAATAACCCTTAACCTAACCCTAAAACTAAGGCTACCCTAACCCAAAGCAAAACCCTAACCCTAACCTTAACCCTAACCCTCATCCTAACCCTAACCCTAACCCTAACCCTCACCCTCACCATAACCCTAACCCTAACCCTATCCCTCAACCTAACCCACACCCTAACCCTTACAGTAACCCTAACCCTCACCCTAACCCTAACCCTAACTCTAACCCTAACCCTCACCCTCACCCTTAGCGTAACCCTAATCCTAACCCTCTTGCTAACCCTAAACCTAACCATAACCCTAACCCTAACCCTAACCCTCACTCTAACCCTCAGCCTAACTCAACCCAAACCCTAACCCTAAGCCTAACACTCACCCTAACTCTCACCCTCACCCTAAACCAAATCCTAACCCTCACCCTAACCCTCACCCTAACCCTAACCCTAATCCAAACCCTAACGCTAACCCTTGTTGGGGACTGACTGTGGGGTCAGTGACCGTGACTGTGGGGTCAGTGACCTTGGACCCACACAATTGAGTACACAAGTAAGTAAGCTCTTATCATGATTTTGTGCTGTGTCAATAGCTTCTCATTTAACCTGTTTGGGACTTGATAGCTTCTCATTCAACCTATTTCAGACTTGATACTGTTTGTACGAATGTAGCCCCTGGCAGTTCCCTAGTTTAAAGAAGTGTATTTAAGATTGAGAACTGGAAATAAACTGGGCTTAGGTCTTGGGCTACAGGCTTCTTAAGCTGTGGCTCCTGATTTGGGCTGTAGCCCTCCTGAACCCCATCTGTTTGTCTCTCTTCTATTTTTTCCTAGTCCTTGCCCCCTATTTCAGGAATCCCAATCTGCGAACCCTGGTTTGCTGCCGGTTGGCCCCGGCAAACCCTAACCCAAACCCTAACCCTAACTCTAAAATTCACGCTCAGCATAACCCTAACCATAACCCTAACCCTAATCCTAATCCAAAACTAAACCCTAACCGTAAACCTAACCGTCAACCTAATCCAAACCCTAACCCTAACCCTAACCCTAAAGCTAAAACCTCACCCTCACCCTCACCCTAACCCTAACCATAGCCCTAAAACTCACCCTAACCCTAACCCTTAACCTAACCCTAACCCTAACTCTACCCCTAGCTTTAGCCCTAAACCTAACCCTAATCCTAACCCTTAACCTAACCCGAACCCTAACCCTTCCCTAGCTTTAGCCCTAAACCTAACCCTAACCCTAACCCTAACTCTAACACTAACCCTTAACCTAACCCTAACCTAAGGCTAACCCTACTCTCACACTAACCCTAACCCTAACGCAAACCCTACCCCTAAACCTAACCTAACCCTCACCCTCACCCTCACCCTCACCCTCAACCTAACCCTAACCCTAACACTAACTCTAATTCTAACCCTCACCTTAACCCTCTCCCTAAAACTCACCCTAACACTAACACTCTAATACTAACCCTCACCCTCTACCTCACCCTAAACCTAACCCTAATCCTCACCCTCACCCTTACCCTCACTGTAACTCTAACCCTAACCCTAAACCTACCTTTAGCCCTAGCCCTAACCCTAAGCGTGACAGTAACATTAACCCTTAACCTAACCCTAAAACTAAGGCTACCCAAACCCAAAGCCTAAGCCTAACCCTAACCCTAACTGTTAACTAACCATAACCCTCACCTCTCCCTTACTGTAACCCTAACCCTAACCCTCACATTCACCCTAACCCTAACCCTAACCCTAATCCAATCACTAACTCTCACCCTGTCTGTAACCCTAAACCTCACCCTAATCCTAACCCCAATCCTGACCCTAACCCTAACCCAAACTCTACCCATAACCCTAAACCTAATCATGACCCTAACCATAACCCTAGCGTTAGCCCTAATCCTAATCATAACTCTAACCGTAACCCTAAAACTGACCCTTAACCTAACCCTAAACTTAAGGCTAACCCTAACCCTAACCCTAACCCTCACCCTAACCCTAAACCTAATTCTATCCCTAACCCTGACTCTCACCCTCACCCACACCCTAACCCTTACCCTAACCCTCCCCCTAAACCTACCCTCAACCTAATCCTCACCCTCACCCTAACCCTCAACCTCACCATAACCCTAACCCTAACAATAATCCTCTCGCTAACCCTAACTGTAACCCTCACCCTAACTCTAATACTCACCCTAACTCTCACCCTCACCCTAACCCTAATTCTAACCCTAACCCTTACCCTAACCCTCACCTAACTCTAACCATATCCCAAACCAAAACCGTAACCCTAACACTCACCCTTACCATAACCCTAACCCTAACCCTAAACGTCACCCTAACCCTACCCTCACCCTCACCATTACACTAATGCTAACCCTAACCCTAACCCTAACCCTAACGCTAACCCACCCCTTAACCCTAAACCTCACGCTAATCCAAAACCTCACCCTAACCCTAAACCTAAACCGAATCTAACCCTAACACTAACCCTCACCCTAACCCTTAACCTAAACCTAACCATCACCATCACCCTAACAATAACCCTCACCTCTCCCTATCTCTCACTCACACTTTCATCCTCACCCTAAACCTAACCCTACCCCTAACCCTCACCCTAACCCTAACCCTAACCCTCAACCTGACCCTCAACCTAAACCTAACCCTAACCCTAAACCTAACGCTAACCCTGACCTTAACTGTAACCCTAACATAACCCTAGGTATCCCTAACACTAACTCTAACCCTAAACATGACCCTAACCCTAACCATGAACTTAACCCTCACCCTCACCCTAACCCTCTCACCTTCACGCTAACCCTAACCTTTGCCGTAACACTAACACTAACCCAAATCCTAACCCTAACACAACCCTAACCCTAACCCTATATCTAACCTTCACCCTAACCCTAACCTTCACCCTAATGCTAACCCTATCCCTAACCCAAACCCCAACCCTAACCATAACCATAACCCTGACCCTCACCCTCACCCTAACCCTAACCCTAATCCTAATCCTAAACCTAATGCTCACCCTAATACTCACCCTAACCATAACCCTAACCCTAACCCTCGTCATAACACTCACCCTAACCCTAAACCTAACCCTAAACTTAAAACTAACCCACACCCTAACCCTAAACCTATCCCTAACCCTAGCCCTCAGTCTCACCCTCACCCTCACCCTAACCCTAACACTAACCCAAACCCTAACCCTAACCCTCAGTATAACCCTAACCCTAACCCTCACCCTTACACTATGTCTAAGCCTAACTGTAACCCTCACCCTCACCCTCACCCTAAACCTCACACTAATCCTAACCTAACCTACACTCTCAAACTAACCATAACCCTAAACATAACCCTCACCCTCACCCTAACTTTCACCCTCATCCTAACCCTAACCCTAAACCTCACCCTATCTCTAAGCCTATTTCTAATACTAACCCTAACCATAGACCAAACCCTAACCCTAATCGTAACCCAAACTCAAACCCTCACGCTAACCCTAATCCTAAACCAATCCATAACCCTAACCCGAACCCTAAACCTAACCCTAAACCAAACCCTAACCCTTACCCTAACCCTAACCCAAACCCTAAATCTAACCCTAACCCTAACCCTACCCTAACCCTAAACCTAAACCTACCCTTAGCATAAACCTATGAATAATCCTAACACTAGCCCTAACCCTAACGCTAAACATAACCCTAACCTAGAGGCAACCCTATCCCAAACCCTAAACTTCACACTCACACTAAATCAAACCTAACCCAAACCCTAATCCAAATCCTAAACCCAGCACTAGCCCTAACACTATACATAACCCTAACCCTAACCCTAATCCTAACCCTAACCCTAACCCTAGTCCTAGCCCTAACCCTAATCATAAACCTAAAACAAATCCTAAACCTAACGCTAACCCTAAACTTAACCCTAACCCTAGCCCTAACCCTAAGTGTCCCTAACACAAAACATAACCCTAACCATGACCCTAACCCTAACCCTCACCCTAACCCGATCTCTAACCCTTACCTTCACCTTCATCCTCACCCTAACCCTAACCATTACCCTCACCCTAACCCTAATCCTAGCCCTCACACTAACAATTACCCAAACCCTAACCCTAACCCTAACTCTAACACTCACCCTAACTCTTACCCCAACCCAAAACCTAAACCTAATCCTCACCTTCACATTAACCCTAAACCTCAGGTTAACCTTAACATTAACCCTAACAATAACTCTCACCTTCACCCTAAACCTAACCCTAACCCTAACCCTCACACTCACCCTAGCCCTTACCGTAACCGTCACTCTCACCCTCATCCTTACCCTTGCTCTCACCCTCACCCTAAACTAACCCAAATCCTCACCCTAACCCTAACCCTAACCCTAAACCTCACTTTCACCCTCACCCTATCCCTAAGCCTAACCCTAACCCTAACACTAACCCTAACCCTAACTGTAACCCTAACCCGAACGCTCACCCTCACCCTCACTCTACCTGAAACCCTCAGCCTAACCCTAACTCTAACTTTAACCCTCACCCTAACCCTAACCCTAACCCTAACACTCACCCTAATCATCACCCTAACCCTACCCCTCGCCCTACCCCTTACCCTAACCCTATCCAAACCCTAACCCTAGCCTTGAACCTAACAATCAATCTAAGCTTAACCATAACCCTAATCCCAACTTCACACAAACCCTCAGCCTAACCCTAATTCTAACCCTAACCCTAACCCTAACCCTCACCATCACCCTCAACCTCACCCTCACCCTAACCCTCACCTTCACCCTCACCATCACCCTAACCCTTACTCTAAACCTCATCCTACCCTCACCCAAACCCTAAAGGTAACCCTAAACCTAACGCTCACCCTCACCCTCACTCTACCTCAAACCCTCAGCCTAACCCTAACTCTAACTTTAACCCTCACCCTAACCCTAACCCTAACCCTAACACTCACCCTAATCATCACCCTAACCCTACCCCTCGCCCTACCCCTTACCCTAACCCTATCCAAACCCTAACCCTAGCCTTGAACCTAACAATCAATCTAAGCTTAACCATAACCCTAATCCCAAACTTCACACAAACCCTCAGCCTAACCCTAATTCTAACCCTAACCCTAACCCTAACCCTCACCATCACCCTCAACCTCACCCTCACCCTAACCCTCACCTTCACCCTCACCATCACCCTAACCCTTACTCTAAACCTCATCCTACCCTCACCCAAACCCTAAAGGTAACCCTAAACCTAACGCTCACCCTCACCCTCATTCTACCTCTCACCCTCACCCTAAACCTAACCCTAACCCTAACCCTAACCCTAATTCTAACCCTCACCCTCACCCTCACCCTAACCCCAACCCTCAAGCTAACCCTCACCCTAACGCTAACCCTCGCAGTAAACCTAAACCTAACCCTAACTCTAATCCTAAAACTCACCTTAACACTCACCCTAACCCTAAACTAAAACCTAAACCTAACCCTAAAAATAACCCTCACTCTAACCCTCACCCTAACCCTAAAAACCACCGTCACCCTGACATGAACCCTCACCACCACCCTAACCCTAACCCTAAATCTCAGCCTCAACCTAACCCTAACCCTCACGCTCACCCTCACCCTAACAATCACCCTCATCCTAAGCCGAACCCTAACCCTAACCCTATCCCTCACCCTTACTCTAACCAAAACCCTAACGCTAACCCTAACTCCCACCCTCCCCCTAACCCTCCCCTTAACCCTCCCCCTAACCCTAACCTTAACCCTAAACCTCACCCTCACCCTAAACCACACCCTAACCCTAAACCTAACCCTAACCCTCACCCTTACCCTTATCCTAACGCTACTCCAAACCCTAACCCTAAACTTGAACTTAACACTCATTCTAACCCTAACCCTAACCCTAACCGTAACCCTAATATTCAACCTAACCTTCACCCTAACCCTAACCATAACCCTAACCCTAAGCCTAACAATCACCCTAATTCTCACGCTCACTCTAACCCAAATCATAACCATAACCCTAACCCTAACCCAAATCCTAACCCTAAACCTAAACTTAACCTTAAACTTCACCCTAACCCAACCCTAACCCTAACCCTAAGCCTAACACTCACACTAATTCTCACACTCACCCTAACCCTCTCCCTAACCCTAAACCTAACTCTAACTCTAACCCTAACCCTAACCCTCACCCTAAACCTCACTCACTCCCTTACCATCTCCCTAACCCTCACCTAAACCCTAACGCTAACACTAACCCTCATCCTAACCCTCACACTAAACCTAACCCTCACCTTAACCCTAACCCTCACCCTAACCCTCACACTAAACCTAACCCACACCCTAAACCTAACCCTAACCCTAATTCTCACCCTAACTCCCACCCTAACCGTCACCATAACCCTCACCTTCACCCTAACCCAAAGCCTAACCCAAGCCCTAATCTAACCCTAACCCTAACCCTATTCATAACTCTAAGCCTAACACTCACACTAATTCTCACACTCACCCTAATCCTAATCCTAACACTAACTCAAACCCTAACACTAACCCTCACCCTAATCCTCACACTAAACCTAACCCTCACCCTAAACTTAATCCTAACCCTAATCCTCACCCTAAACTTAACCCTAACCCTAACCCTCAACCTAACTCTCACCCTAACCCTCACCATAACCCTCACCTTCACCCTAACCCTAAACCTAACATAACCCTAACTCTAACCGTAACCCTAACTCTCACTCTCACCCTAACCCTCACCCTAACCCTCAACCTCACTCTGACCCTCACCCTCACCCTCACCCTAACCCTAACCCTAACCCTAACCTTAACCCTAACGCTAATCCTCAACCTAACCCTAACTCTAACCCTAACCATAACTCTAACACTCACAATAACCCTCAGCCTCATCCTAAGCCTAATCCTAACCCTATCCCTTACCCTAACCCTAACCCCTAACCTAACCCTCACCCTCACCTTAACCCTAATCCTAACCCTAACCCTAAACATAACATTAACCCTAACCCTCCCTCTATCCCTCACCGTACCCCTAATCGTCACCCTAACCATAAACCTAATCCTAACCCTAACCCTCACCCTAACCCTCACACTAAACCTAATCCTCACCCTAAACCTAACCCTAACCCTAACCCTCACCCTAACTCCCACCCTAACCCTCACCGTAACCCTCACCTTCACCCTAACCCTATACCTAACATAACACTAATTCTAACCTTAACCCTACCCCTCACCCTAACCCTCACCCTCACCCTAACCCTTACCCTAAACCTCAACCTAACCCTAACCATAACCGTAACCCTAACCCTAACGCACACCCTCACCCGCACTCTAACTCTCACCCTCACCCTAAACCTAACCCTAACCCTAATCCTAACCCTCACCATCACCCTAACCCTCACCCTAACCCTAACCCTCGCCCTAACCCTAAACCTAACCCTAACTCTAACCCTAACCCTAACCTCAGCCTAACCCTCATCCTCACCCTAACCGACACCCTAACATTCATCCTCACCCTCACCCAAGCCCTCATTCTCACCCTCACCTTAACCCTAACCCTAACCTTCACCCTCACCCTAACCCTAACACTAACCCTAATCCTCACCCTCACCGTAACCTTAACACTAACCCTAACCCTCACCCTAACCCTCATGCTAACCCTCAACCTAACCCTCACCTTCACCCTATCCTGAAACCTAACCCTACCCCTAAACCTAATCCTCACAGTTAACCTAACCCTCACCCTAACCCTAAACCTCACCCTCACCCTAACCCTCAACCTCACCCTCACCGTAACCTTCACCCTCACCCTCAACCTAAACCTAACCCAAAATCTAATCTAACCCTAACCCTAACCCTCACCCTAACTCCCACCTTAACCCTCACCGTAACCCTCAACTTCACCCTAACCCTAAACCTAAACCAAACCATAATGCTAACCCACACCCTAAACCTCACCCTCACCCTAACAATAAACCTAACCCTCACCGTTACCCTAACCCTAACCCTCACCCTAACCCTCACCCTCACCCTCAACCTAATACTCAACCTCACCCTCCCCCTAACCCTCACCCTAACCCTCACCCTACACCTAAACACAACCATAACTCGAACACTCACACTAACCCTCACCCTCATCCTAACCCTAATCCTAACCCTAACATTAACCCTAACCCTAAACATCACCCTAACCCTCACCCTCACCTGAACCCTGATCCTCACCCTAACCCTAACCCTAACATTAACCCAAACCCTCCCCCTATCCCTCACCCTAACCCTAATCCTCACCCTAACAATAAACTTAATCCTAACCCTAACCATAAACCTCACCATAACAGTCACACTAAACCAAACCCTCACCCTAAACCTAACCCTAACCCTAACCCTCATGCTAACTCCCACCCTAACCCTCACCGTAACCCTCCCCTTCACCCTTACCCTAAACCTAACATAACCCTAACTCTAACCCTAACCCTAACTCTCACCCTCACCCTAACCCTCACCCTAACCCTCAACCTCACCCTGGCCCACACCCTCACCCTCACCCTAACCCTAACCCTCACCCTCATCCTCACACTAACCCTCAACCTCACCCTCATTCTAACCCTCACTTTCACCGTCACCCTCAGCCTAACCCTTACCCTTAACATCATCCTAACCCTAACCCTAACCCTAACCCTAACCCTAACCCAAACTTAACGCTACCCCTAACCCTAAACCTAAACCTAAGGGTCCTTAACCCTAACCCTAACCCTAACCCTCACCCTCACCCTAACGCTAACCCTCACCCTCACCCTAACTCTAACCATCACCCTAAACCTAACCATCACCCTAACACTCACCCTAACCCTAACCCTAACCCTAACCTTCACACTCACTCTACCTCTCACCCTCACCCTAAACCTAATCCTAACCTTCACCCTCATCCTAACCCTAAACCTAACCCTTGCCCTCACCCTAACCATCACCCTAACCCTAACACTCGCCCTCACCCTAAACCTAACCCTGACTCTAAACCTAAACCTCACCCAAACCCTCACCCTAACTCTAAACCAAAACCTACATCTAAACCTAAAAATAACCCTGACCCTAGCCCTAAAAATCACCTTCACCCTAACCTTAACCCTCAAACTCACACTAACCCTAACCCTAAACCTCAGCCTCAACCAAACCCCAACCCTCACCATCACCCTAACACTCACCCTCACCCTAACCCTAACCCTAACCCTCACCCTCACCCTAACCAAAACCCTAACCTTAACCCTAACTCCCACCCTCACCCTAACCCTCCGCCTAACCCTCATCCTAACCCTAACCCTAATCCTAACCTCAGCCTAACCCTCATCCTCACATTATCCCACACATTAATCCTCATCCTCACCCTCACCCAAACACTCACTCTCACGCTCACACTAACCCTCACCTTCACCCTCACCCTCACCCTAACCCTAACATTAACCCTAAACCTCACCCTCATCCTAAACTTAACCCTTACCCTAACCCTCACTCTAACCCTCAACCTAACGTTTACCTTCACCCTACCCTGAAACCTAACCCTACCCCTAACCCTAACCCTCACCGTTACCCTAACCCTCACCCTAACCCTCACCTTAACCCTCACCCTCACCCTACCCCTAAAACTCACCGTAATGCTAATCTTCACCCTAACCCTAACCCGAACCATAGCCATAATTCGAACACTCACAATAACCCTCACCCTCATTCTAAACCTAATCCTAACCCTAACCCACACCTTCACCCTAACCCTTAACCTAACCCAAACCCTAACCCTAACCCACACCCTAAACCTCATCCTCATCCTAACCCTAAACCTATCCCTCTCCGATACTCTAACCCTAACCTTAACCCTCACCCTCACGCTACATCTAAAGCTAAACCTAACGCTAATCCTCAACATAACCCTAATTCTAACCATAACCATAACTCGAACACTCACACTAACCCTCACCCTCATCCTAACCCTAACTCCAACCCTCACCCTAAACCTCACCCTCAACCTAACCCTAATCCTAACCCTAACACTAACCCTAACATTAACCCTAAATATGCCACTATCCGTCTCCTTAACCCTAATCCTCACCCTAAACATAAACCTAACTCTAACCCTAACACAAACCCTAGCCCTCACCCTAACCCTCAAACTAAACCAAACCCTCAACATAAACCTAATCCTAACCATAACCCTAACCCTCACCCTAACTCCCATCCTAACCCTCACCATAAACCGCACCTTCACCCTAACCCTAAACCTAACAGAACCCTAACTCTAACCCTAACCCTAACCTTCACCCTAACCCTCACACTCACCCTAACTTTACGCTAAACCTCACCCTCACCCTAACCCTAACCCTAACCCTAACCCTCAACTTCAACCTTACCCTCACCCTCAACCTCACCATTACCCAAAACCTAACCCTAACCATAACTCTAAACCAAACCCTAACCCAATCCTAACTCTAACCCTAACCCTAAACCAAACCCTAACCCTCACCTTAACCCAACCCTAACCCTCACCCTAACCTTAAACATAACCCTAACCCTTACACTAACCCTAGAACTAACCCTTACCCTAAACCAAACCGTAATCCTAACCCTAACCCTCACACTAACCCTAACCCTAACCCTAACCCTAAACCCCACCCTAGCAGTCACTCTCACCGTCAACCTCACCATAACCCTAACCCTAATCCAAACTCTAATGCTAACCCTAACCCTATCCCTAACCCTAACTCAAACCCTAAACCTAAGCCTAATCCTCACCCTAACCCTCAACCTCACCATGACCCTAACCCAAACCCTAACCATAACCCAAACCTTAACCCTAACCCTAACCCTAACCCTAACCCTCACCCTAACCCTAACTCTAACCCTAACCTTAACCCTCACCCTAACCCTAGCCCTCACCCTCTCCCTAACCCTAACCCTCACCCTAACCTAACCATAACCCTATCGATAACCCAAACCCTCAGCCTTACCCTCACACTCACCATAACCCTCACCCTAATCATCACCCTCAACCTAACCCTCACTCTCATCCTCACCCTAACCCTAACCCTCACCCTCATCCTAAACCTAACCCTAAACCTAACCCTCACACTCACCCTCACACTCACCCTAAACCGAACCCTAACCATAAAGATAACCCTAAACCTCCCCCTAACCCTAACCCTTACCCTAACCCTACCACTAACCATAACCATAACCCTCACCCTCACCCTAAACCTCACCCTAACCCTCAACCTAACTCTAACCCTAACTCTCACCATCACCCTAACCCTCACCCTCACCGTCACCCTAACCGTAACCTTAACCCTAACCTTAAACCTAATCCTAACCATAACCCTAACCAAAACCCTAAACATAACCCTCACTCTAAGCCTAACTCTCACCCAAACACTAACCCTCACCCTCACCCTTTCCCTTACACTAAACCTAAACCTAACCCTAACCCTCAACCTAACACTCACCTTCACCCTAACCCTAACACTGAACCTAAACCTATACCTCAATCTAATCATCACCATAACCCTCACCTTCAGCCTAAACCTAAACCTAACCCTAACCCTCACCCTCACCCTCACCCTAACCCTCACACTGACCCTAAACTTATCCATCACTCTCACACTCACCCTCACTCTAACCCTAACGCTCAACTTAACCGTCAGCCTAAACCTAAACCTATCCCTAACCCTAAACCTAAACATCACCCTCACCCTACCTAACCCTGACTCTCACTCTCACCCTAACCCTAACCCGAACCCGAACCCTCACCCTAACCCAAACCCTAACATTAACCTTCACCCTAACCCTAGACCTAAACCTAACCCTAACCCTAACCCTCACCCTAACCATCGCCCTAACCCTCCCCTTCACTCTAAACTTAAACCTAACCCTAAACCTAAACATAACACTAACCCTAAACCTCATCCTATCCCTCACCCTCATCCAAACCATAACCCTCAACCTCACCCTAACCCTAACCCTAACCATACCCTCAACCTCACCCTCATCGTAATCCTCAACCTCACCCTAAACATAACCCTAACCCTAATCCTAACCCTAAGCCTCGTCTAAACCTAACCCTCACCTTGACAATAACCCTAACCCTAACCCTCACCATCACCCAAAACCTAACCCTAATCCTATCATTCTCCCACCCCCTCCCTCTCTCTTCCTAACCCTCCCCCTCATCATAAATATTACCCTAACCCTAACCCAAACCCTAACCCTAACCCTAACCCTCTCTCTCACACTAACCCTCACCCTCACCCTAACCCTCACCCTAACCATAACCCTAACCATCACCCAAACGCTCACCCTAACCCTAACCCTAACCCTCACCCTAACCCTAACCCTCACCCTCACCCTGACCCTAACCCTAACCCTCACCCGAACCCGAATTCGAATCCTCACACTCACCCTAACCCTAACACTAACCCTAACCCAAACCCTAACCCTAACCCTAACCATCTCCCTCACCCTAACCCTCACCCTCAACCTAACCCTCACCCTAACCATAACTCTAACCATAACCCTAACCCTCACACTCACTCTAACCCTAAATCAAATTCTAATCCTAACCCTAACCCTCACCCTAACACTCACCCTAACCATAACCCTTCCTAACCCTAACCCTCATCATAACCCTCAGCCTAAACCTAACCCTAATCCTAACCTTAAACCTCTAACCCTAAACCTAACCCAAACCCTAACCCTCACCCTCACCCTAACCCTAACCCTAAAACTAACACTAACCCAAACCCTAACCTTAACTATAACTGTAACCCTAACCCTCAAACTCACCATAACTCTAACCCTAATCCTAAACCTAACCCTCACAATAAACCTCACCCTAACACTAACCCTAACCCTAACCCATACTCTCAACCTAACCATAACCCTAACCCTAACCCTCACCCTCACCTTAATTCTCACACTCACCCTAACCAGAACCCTAACCCAAACCCTAACTCTCACCCTCACTCTAAACTTATTCCTAACCCGAACCCTAAAAATAGTCCAAACCCTAACCCTAACCGTAACCCTAACCCTAACCCTCACCCTAACCCTAACCATAAAGTTAAACCTAACACTCACCCTTACCCTAACCCTAACCCTAAACCAAACACTAACCCTAACCATACCAGTACCACTAACCCTAACCCAAACCCTAAACCTAGCCCTAGCCTAAACCTATAAATAACCCTAACTCTAGCCCTAAACCTAACCCTATCCCTAACCCTAAACCTAAACCTAAACCTAATCCTATTCCAAACCTAAACCTTACCCTCAAACTAACCCTAACACTAACCCTAACACTCAACCTAACCCTAACCCTAACCAAATCTTAAACCCAGCACTAGCCCTAACCCTATACATAACCCTAACCCTAACCCTAATCCTAACACTAACCTAACCTTAGTCCTAGCCCTAACCCTAATCATAAACCTAAAACTAATCCTACACCTAACAGTAAACTGAACCTTAACCCTAACCCTAACCCTAACCCTAACCACAAGTGCCCCTAACACTAAGACTAACCCTAACCCTAACCCTTAACCTAACATCAACCCTAACCCTAAACCTCACCCTATCCCTCACCGTAAACCTTACCCTCTCTCTAAAGCTAACCCTAACCCTCACCCTCCCCATAACCATAGATCTAACGCTAACCCTAACCGTAAACATCACCCTAACCCTAACCCATACCCCAATCCTACACCTAATCCTCACCCTAACTCCACACCTAACCCTAACACTAACAATCACCGTCACCCTAAACCTAAACCTCACCCTAACACTCACCCTAAACCTAACATTCACCCTCACCCTAACACTAACCCTAATCCTAAACCTAACACTCGCCCTCACGCTAATCCTAACCCTCACCCTAACCTCACCCTCATCCTCAACCTAACGCTAACCCTAACCCTAACCCTCACCGTCACCCTCACCCTAACCCTAACCCTAACCCTAAACCTAACCCTAAAATTCACCGTAAAATTAACCTTAACCGTAACCAAAGCCTAAACCTCATTCTCATCCTAACCCTCACACTAACCCTCATACTCACCATCACCCTAACCCTCACTCTCACCCTCACCTTAACCCTAACCATCACCCTCACCCTCACCCTAACAATAACCCTAATGCTAACGCTAACACTCACCTCACTCTAACTGTAACCCTAACCCTAACCCTAACCTCACCCTCACCCTAAACCTAACCCTAACTCTAACCCTAACCCTAACCCTCATCCTCACTCTCACCCTAACCCTCACCATCACTCTAACCCTAACCAAAACCCTAACCCTAACCAAACCATAACCCAAAGCCTAACCCTAACCCGAACCCTAACGCTAACCCACACCCTCACCCCCAAACTCACCCTAAACCTCACTGTAACCCTAACCCTAACCCTAACCCTCACCCTAACTCTCACCCACACACTCACTCTAACCCTAAACCTAAGCCTAATTCTAACCCTAAACCCAACCCTAACCATAACCATAACCATAACACAAACCATAAACCTAATCCTAACCCTAACCCTCACCCTCACCCTCACCGTCACTCTAACCGTAAGCCTAACCCAAACACTAACCCTCACCCTCACCCTAATCCTAACCCTCACCCTCACCCTCACCGTCGCTCTAACAGTAAGCCTAACCCTAACACTAACACTCACCCTCACCCTAACCCTAACCCTCACCCTCACCGTCACTCTAACTGTAAGCCTAACCCTAACACTAACCCTCACCCTCACCCTAACCCTAACCCTAAACCTATCCCTCACCCTAACCCTTACGCTCTCCCTAACTTTAACCCTTACCCTCACCGTAACCCTAATCCTAACCATCACCCTAAACCTCACCCTAACCCTAAACCTAACCCTAACCCTAAAACTAACCCTCAACCTCACCCTCACCATCACTCTAACCATAATCCTAACCCTAACAGTAACCCCCACCCTAACCCTAACCCTCACCCTCACCGTCACTCTAACCGTAAGCCTAACCCTAACACTAACCCTCACCCTCACCCTAACCCTAACCCTAAACCTATCCCTCACCCTAACCCTTACGCTCTCCCTAACCTTAACCCTTACCCTCACCGTAACCCTAATCCTAACCATCACCCTAACCTTCACCCTAACCCTAAACCTAACCCTAACCCTAAAACTAACCCTCAACCTCACCCTCACCATCACTCTAACCATAAGCCTAACCCTAACAGTAACCCTCACCCTCACCCTAACCCTAACCCTAACCCTTACCCTCTCCCTAACCCTAACCCTAACCCTCACCCTAACCCTCACCCTAACCCTAATCCTCACCCTTACCCTAACCCTAACCCTAACCCTAAACCTAAAATTAACCCTAAAATTAACAGTAACCCTAACCCTAACACTAACCCTCACCCTAACCCTAACCCTAACCTCAACCTCACCCTAAACCTAACCCTAACTCTAACCCTAACCCTAACCCTCACCCTCACCCTCACCCTCTTCCTAAACCTTACCCTCACTCTAACCCTAACCAAAACCCTAACCCTAACCAAATCCTAACCCAAAGCTTAACCCTAACCCTAACCCTAACGCTAACCCTCACCCTCACACCAAACCTCTCCCTAACTCTCAACTTAATCCTAACCCTAACCCAACCCTCACCATCACCCTCACCCTCAACCTAACCCTCATCCACACACTCACTCTAACTCTAAACCTAAGCCTAATCCTAACCTTAAATCAACCCTTAACCATAACCATAACCATAACACAAACCGTAAACCTAACTCTAACCCTAACACTCACCTTCACCCTCACCCTCACCCTAACCCTCACCCTAACCGTCAGCCTAACCCTAACCCTAAACCTAACCCTCACCCTCACCGTAACCCTCACTCTAACCGTAACCCTAAACCTAACACTAACACTCAGCCTCACCCTAACCCTAACCCTAAACCTAATCCTCACCCTACCCCTCACCTTCACACTAACCCAAACCCTCACTCTCACTCTCACCCTCCCCCTAAACCTAACCCTCACCCAAACCCTAACCCTACCCCTAACCCTAACCCTAACCCTAAACCGAAGCCTCACCCTCACCCTAACCCTAACCCTAACCCTCACCCTCACCCTAACCCTTCCCTCATCCTAACCCAATCCCTAACCCTACCAGTAACCCCAACCCACACCCTAACTCTCACCCTCACCTTAACCCTAACTATAACCCTAACCCAAAACCTAACCCTAAATCTAACCCTAACCCTAACCCTAACCCCAAACATAACCCCTAAGCCCTAACCCTAACCCTAACCCACAGCCTCACCCTCACCCTAAACCTAACTCTTACCCTAACCCTAAACCTAACCCTCACCATAACCCTAACCCTTAAACTATACATAACCCTAACCCAAACCCTAACCCTAATTCTGATCCTAACCCTACCCTTGTCCTAGCCATAACCCTAACCATAAACCCAAACATAAACATAACGCTAAACCTAACCTTAAGCCTAACCCTAACCCTAACACTAAGGGTCTCAAACCCTAACCCTAACCCTAACCATGACCATAACCCTAACCTCACTCTAACCCTAACCCTCACTTTCAACCTCACGCTCACCCTAACACTCACCCTCAACCTAACCGTAACACTAACACTAACCCAAACCCTAACCCTAACTATAACCCCAACCCTAACCCTCACCCTCACCCTCACCGTAACCTTAACCCAAACCCTCACCATAACCCTAACCCACACCCTATCCCCAACCCTAACCCTAACCCTAACCCTAACCCACACCATCAACCTAACCCTAACCCTAACCCTAACCCTCACCCACAGCCTCACCCTAACCCTATAATTAACCCTAAACCTAACCCTCACCCTCACCCTAAACCTATTCCTAACCCTAACTTTAAACTTCACCCTCAACCTCACCCTAACCCTAACCCTAACCCTAACTCAAATCCTAAATCCATCCTAACCCTAACCCTAACGCTAACACTAACACTAACCCAAACACTAACCCTAAACCTAACCCTAACGCAACCGTAACCCAAACCCAAACCTTAACACTAACCCTAACACTACCCCTAACCCTAACCCTCACCCAAACCCTAACCTAACCCTCAAACTAACCATAACTTTCACCCTAACACAAACCCTAACTCTAAACATCACCCTAAACCTAACCCTAAGCTTAACCATCACACTAATCCTCACCCTAACCCTAACTTTCACCCTAACCCTAAACCTAACCCTAACCGTAACTCTCACCCTAACCCAGACCCTAAGCCTAACCCTCACCCTGAACCTAACACTCACCTTAATCCTATCCCTTAACCTAACGCTAACCATAACCTTCACCCTAACCCTCACTCTCACCCTAATCCTAACCCTAACTCTATCTCTCACCCTAACCCTCACCCTAACCCTCACACTAATCCTAACCCTAACCCTAACACTAACCTTAACCCTAAACCTCACCCTCACCCTCAGCCTCACTCTAAGCCTAACCCTATCCCTAACCCTAACACTAACCCAACCCCTAACTCTGACCCTAACCCTAACCCTCATCCTAACCCTAACCCTAAACCTAACCTTTACACTAATCCTCACCCCAAACCTAACCCTAAACCTAACCCTAACCCTAAACATCAAGCTAAAACTCACTCTCACCCTAACCCTAACCCTAACCCTAACTCTCACCCTAAACCTCACCCTCATCCTAACCCTAACCCTAACCCTAGTCCTAGCCCTAACCCTAAGCATAAACCTAAACCTAAGACTAAACCTAACACTAAACTTCACCTTAACCCTAACTATAACCCTAACCCTAAGGGTCTCTAACACTAACCATAACCATAACACTGATTCTAACCCTAACCCTCACCCTGACCCTCACCGTAACGCTAACCCTAACTTAACCTTAACCCTAACCCTTACCCCAACTCTAAGTGTCTCTAACCCTAACCCAAACCCTAAACCTAATCCTAACCCTAACCCCAACCCTACCCTAACACTAACCCTAAACCTAACCCTATCCCACACCCTCAACCTAACCCTAACACTAATCCTAGCCCTCACCTTCACCCCAATTCTCACCCTCACCCTAATACTAAACCTAACCCTATCGCTAACACTCACCCTAACTCTCATCCTCACCCTAACCCTAATCCTAACCCTGACCTTAAACCTCACCCACACCCTCACCCTAACCCTTACCCTAACTCTAACCCTAACACAAATCCTTAACCAATCTCTAACCCTAACCCTCACACTAAACCTAACCCAAACACTAACCCTAACCCTAAGCCTAAACTTAACCTTAACCCTAACCCTCACCCTCACCCAACCCTCACCCTCACCCTCAACCTAACCCTAACCAAAACCCTAACCCTAACCAAACCCTAACCCAAACCCTAACCCTCACCCTCACCCTAAACCTCACCCTAATCCTCAGCCTAACCCTAACCCTAACCCTAACCATAACCCAAATCCTCACCCTAACCCTCACCTTCACCCTAAGCCTAACCCTAAACCTAACCCTAACCCTAACCCTAACCCTAACCCTAATCCTCACCCTCACCCTAACCCTCACACTGACGCTAACCCTATCCCTCACCCTCACCCTAACCCTAACCCTAAACCTCTCCCTAACCCTATCCCTAACCCTAAATGTAAACATCACCCTCACCCTAACCCTGACCCTGACACTCACCCTAACCCTAACCCTAACCCTCACCCTCACCCTAACCCTCACCCTAACATTCACCTTCACCCTAACCCTAAAAATAAACATAACCATAACCCTCACCCTAACCATCACCCTAACCCTCACCTTCACCCTAAACTTAAACCTAAACCTAAAACTAAAACTAACCCTAAACCTCATCCTATCCTTCACCCTCACTCTAACCATAACCCTCACCCTCACCCTAACCCTAACCCTAACCCACCCCTCAACCTCATCCTCACCCTAACCCTCACCCTCACCCTAACCATAACCATAACCCTAAACCTAAACCTAACCCTAACCCTCACCTAAACCTAACCCTCACCTTAAAAATAACCCTAACCCTAACTCTAACCCTCACCCTAACCCTAACCCTAACCCTAACCCTAATCCTCACCCTCACCCTCACCCTCAACCTAACCCTAACCCTAACACTAATCCTCACCCTAAACCTTCACCCTCACCAAAAACATAACCCTAAGACTAACCCTAATCCTAAACCTAACCCTACCCATAACACTAACCCTAACCCTAACCCTAACTCTAACCCCAAACATAATCCCTAAGTCCTAACGCTAAACTTAACCCTAACCCTCACCCTCACCCTCACACTAAGCCTAACCCTTACACTAACCCTAAAACTAACCCTCACCCTAACCCTAATCCTAATCCTGATCCTAACCCTAACACTAGTCCTAGCCCTAACCCCTAACCATAAACCTAAACCTAACCCTAAACCTAACGCTAAACCTAACCTTAAACCTAACCCTAACCCTAACGCTAAGGGTTTCTAACCCTAACCCTAACCCTAACCATGACCATAACCCTAACCCTCATACTAACCCTAACCATCACTCTCACCCTCACGTTCACCCTAACCCTCACCCTCACCTTAACCCTAACCTTAACACTAACACTAACCCAAAACCTAACCCTAAACCTAACTATAACCCTAAACCTAACACTCACCATCACCCTCACCCTAACACTAACACTAGCACTAACCCAAACCCCCACCCTCACCCTAACCCTCACCCTCACCCTCACCCTAACCCTCACACTCACCCTAACACTAACAGGAACCCAAAACCTAACCCTAACCGTAACAATAATCTTAATCCTAACCCTCATGCTCACCCTCAATCTAAAACACTGACACTAACCCTAACCATGACACTAACCCTAACACTGACCTAACCCTCACCCCAACCCTAACCCTAACCCTTACCCTTGCCCTCATCCTCATCCTAACCCTAACCTACAACCTCACCCTAACCCTAACCCTAGCCCTAACACTAACAATAACCAAACCCTAAAACTAACCCTAACCCTAAACCTAACCCTCACCCTCACCCTAACCTTCTCTCTCACCGTCACCCTAAATCTAACCCTAACCCTCAACCTCACCCTCACCCTCACCCTAACCGTCACTCTCAACCTTACCCTAAACCTAACCCTAACTCTCACTCGAACTCTCACCATAACCCTCACCCTCAACCTAACTCTCACCCTCACCCTCACCCTTCCCCTTGCTCTCACACTCACTCTAACCCTAACCATAAACCTAACCCTAACCCTCAACCTCACCATAACTCTCACCCTCAACCTAACACAAACCCTCACCCTAAACCTAACACTCACCCTAAACCTCACCCTCACTCGAACCCTAACCCTAACCCTCACCATAACTCTAACCGTAACCCTAACCCTCATCCTAACACTAACCCTAAACCTAACTCTAAACCTAACCCTATCCCCAAACTAACCCTAACACAAATCTTAACTGTAACCCTAACCCTAACCCTAAACCTCACCCTAACCCTAAACCTAACCCTCACCCTAAACCTAACTTTCACCCTAACACTAAAACTAACCCTAACCCTCACCCTCACACTAACCCTAACCGAAACCCTCACTCTCACACTAACCCTCACCTTAACCCTAACCTTAAGCCTAACCCTAACTCACACCCTCAACCTAACCCTACCCCTAGCCCTAACCCTCACCCTCATCCTAACTCTCACTCTCACCCTAATCCTAAATCCATCCCTAACCCTAACCCTAACCCTAACACTAACCCAAACACTAACCCTAACCCTAACCTTAACCCTAAACCAAACCCTAACCATTACTATAACGCAACCCTAACCCGAACCCAAAACTTAACGCTAACCTAACCCTAACCCTAACCCTCACCCCAACTCTAACCTTCACCCTAACACAAACCCTAACCTTAACCCTCACCCTAAGCCTAACCCTAAACTTAACCATCACACTAACCCTCACCCTAACCCTAACCCTCACCCTAAACCTAACCCTAACTGTAACCCTCACCCTAACCCAGATCCTAAGTCTAACCTTCACCCTGAACATAACACTCACCTTAATTCTATCCCTAAACCTAACTCTAACCCTAACCATCACCCTAACCCTCACCGTCACCCTAATCCTAACTCTAACCCAAATCTTAACTGTAAACCTAACCCTAACCTTATCTCTCACCCTAACACAGATCCTAAACCAATCACTAACCCTAACCCTAACCCTAACCCAAACACTAATCCTAACCCTCACCATAAACCTAACCCTAACCCTAACCCTATCCCAAAACTAACCCTAACCCAAATCTTAACGCTAACCCTAACCCTAACCGTAAACCTCACCCTAACCATAAACCTAACCCTCAACCTAAACCTAACCTTCACCCTAACATTAAACCTAACCCTAACCCTCACCTTAACACTAACCCTAACCCTAACCATCACACTAACCCTCACCCTAACACTAACCCTAACCGTAACCCTCACCATAACCCTCCCCCTAAGCCTAACCCTCACCATGAACTTAACCCTCACCATAACCCTAGACCTAACCCTAAACATAACCCTAACCCTCACCCTAATCCTCACCCTTACCCTATACCTAACTCTCACACTAACACTCACCCTAATCCTAACCCTAACCCTAACCCTTACCCTCACCCTCACCCTAAGCCTAAACCTAACACTAGCCCTAACCCTAATACAAACCCTAAACCTAACCCTAAATTTCACCCTAACCCTCACCTTAATCATAATTCTAACCATAGCCCTTACCCTCACACTCACCCTTACCCTAAGCATAACACTAACCCTAACCCTAACCCTAACCCAAACCCTAACCCTAACCCTAATCTCACCCTTAACTGAACTCTCATTCTCACACTAACACTTGCTCTCACCCAAATACTCACCCTAACCCTCATCCCTACCCTAACCCTCACTCTCAGTCTCACCTTCACCCTAACCCTAACCCTAAACTTAACCCAAACCCTAACCCACCCTAACCCTTACCCTAACCCTAGCCCTAGCCCTAACCCTAACCGTAACCCTCAACCTTACCCTAACCCTAACCCTAACCGTAAGCCGCAACCTAACCCTCACCCTGAACCTAACCCTCACACTAACCCTGATCCTAACCCTAAGCCTAAACCTCATCCTAACACATAAACTCACCCTAATCCTAACCCTAACACTATCTCTCACCCGAACTCTCACCATAATCCTAACCCTAGTCCTAGCCCTAACCCTAAACATAAACCTAAACCTAACCCTAAACCTAATGCTGAAACCAAACTTGACCCTAACCCTAACCATAAACCTAATGGTCTCTAACCGTAACCGTAACCCTAACCCTAACCCTCACCCTAACCCTCATTCTAACGCTAACCCTAACCCTCATCCTCACCCTCACTCTAACCCTCACCCTAACCTAACCCTAACACTAACACGAAGCCAAACCCTATCCCTAAGCCTAACTATAACCCTAACCCTAACCCTAAACTTCACCCTCACCCTAACCCTTACTTTAACACTAAACCTCAAACTCACCCTAACCCTCACCCTGACCCTAACCCTAACCCTAACCCACACCCTTACCCTCACCCTCATATTAACCCTAACTATCACCCTCACCCTAAACCTAAACTTTGCCCTAACACTAACACTAACCCAAATCCTAACTCTAACCCTAACCCTAACCCTAACCCAAACCATAACCCTAACCCAAACCATAACCCTTACCCTAAACCTCACCCTATTCCTAACCCTCACCCTAATCCTAACCCTAAACCTCACCCTAAACCTAACCCTAACCTTAACCCTAACCCTAAACCTCACCCTATTCCTCACTCAAACCCTAACCCTCACCCTTACCCTAACACTAACCCACACACTCACCTTCACCATAACCATAAAACTAACCCTAATCCTCACACTAACCCTCACCCTCACACTCACCCTCACCCTAACCCTAACCCTAACCCAAATTCTAACCCTAACCCTCACCCTCACCCTCACACTAAAACTCACCCTATCCCTCAACCTAACCCTAATCCTAACCCTAACCCTCACCCTCAACCTTACCCTCACCCTCACACTCACCCTAACCCTAACCCTAACTCTAAATCTAAACCTAACCCTAACCATAACCCTAACTCTAAATCTAAACCTAACCCTAACCATAACCCTAACCCAAACCCTAAACCTAACCCTCACTCTTGCCCTAACTCTAACCCTAACACTAACCCTCACCGTCACCCTTATCCTTACCCTAACCATAACCCTAACCCGATCCCGAACCCAAACCCTAACCCTCACCCTAACATTCACCTTCAACCTAACCCTAATCCTAAACCTAACCCTAACCCTCACCCTAACCATCACCCTAACCCTCACCTTCACCCTAAACTTAAACCTAATCCTAACCCAAAACCTAACACTAACCCCAAACCTCATCCTAACCCTAACCCTCCCCCTCCCCCTACCCCTCCCTCTACCCCTCACCCTACCCGTCACCCTAAACATAACCCAAACCCTAACCCTAACCCAAACCCTAACCCTAACCCTAATCCTAACCCTCTCTTTCACACTAACCCTCCCTCTCCCACTAATCCTTACACTAACCCTAACCCTAGCTATAACCCTAACACTCACCCTCACACAAACAGTCACCCTAAACTTAACCATCACCCTAACCCTAACCCTCACCCTCACCCTCACCTTAACCCTCACCTGAACCTGAACCCGAATCCTCACTCTTACCCTAATCCTAACCCAAAACCTAACCCTAACCATCTCCCTCAACCTAACACTCACCCTCACCCTAACCCTCACCCTAACCATATCCCTAACCATAACCCTAACCCTCACCCTAACACCCTAACCATAACCCTAATACTGAACCTAACCCTCATCATAACGCTCAGCATAAACCTAACCCTAACGCTAAACTTAAACCTAACCTTCACCCTAAACCTAACCCTAACCCACACTCTCAACCTAAACCTAACCCTAACTCTAACCCTAACCCTAACCCTCACCCTAACCCTCACTCTCACTCTAAAACTAACCAAAACCCTAACCCTAACGAAACTCTAACACAAAGCCTAACCCGAACCCGAAGCCTCACCCCAAACCTTACCCTAACCTTCAACCTAACCCTAACCCTAACCCTAACCCTCACCATCACCCTCATCCTCACCCTAACCCTCACACTCACACTCACTCTAACCCTAACCCTAACGCTCACCCTCACTCTCATCCTAACCCTCAATCTAACCGTAACCCTAACCCTAACACTAGCCCTCAACCTCACCCTAACCCTAAACCTAACCCTCAAACTAACCCTCACTTCACCCTAACCCTAATCCTAAACCTAACCCTAACCCTCAACCTAACCAGCACCCTAACACTCAACTTCACCCTAAATCTAAACCTAACCCTAACCCTAACCCACACCCTCAAACTCACCCTCACCCTAACCCTCACAGAATTCCTAACCCTATCCCTCACCCTAATCCTCAGCCTAAACCCAACCTTATCCCTAAACCTAAACCTAAACATCACCCTCACCATAACCCTGACCCTCACCCTCACACTAACGGTAAACCTAACCCTAAACCGAACCCTCACCCTAACCCTCACCTTCACCCTAATCCTAACCCTAAACTTAACCCTAACCCTAACCCCAAACAACACCCTATCCCTAACCTTCACTTAAACTTAAACCTCACCCAAACCCTAAACCTAACCATAACCCTAAACCTCAACCTATCCCTCACCCTCACCCAAACCCTTACCCTCACCCTCACCCTAACCCTAAACCTAACCCGCACCCTCACCCTAACCCTAAAGCTAACCTGCACCCTCACCCTAACTCTAAACCTAACCCGATTCCTCCCGTTCCCCTCACTCTAACCCTCACCCTCACCCTAACCACAACCCTAAACCTAACCCTAACCCTCCCTCACCCTAATCTTCGCTGTCACCATAACTCTCACCCTAACCCTAACCATAACCATAACCCTAACCCTCACCCTCATCATAACCCTCAGCCTAACCCTAACCTTAACCATAATCTTAAACCTAACCCTTACCCTAACACTAAACCTAACCATCACCCTCACTCTAACCCTAAACCTAACACTAACACTAATCCAAATCCTAACCCTAACCCTAACTATACCCCTAACCCTAAACCTCACCCTCACCCTAACCCTAACCATAACCCTAATCCTCACCTGCAACCTAACCCTCACGCTAACCATAACTCTAACCCTTACCCACACTTTCAACCCAACCCTAAACCTAAACCTAACCATCACCCTCACCCTAACTCTAACCCTCACACTAACCCTAACCCTAACAGTAACCCAAACCCAAACCATAACCATCACCATCACTCTAACCCTATTTCTAACCATAACCATAATCATAGACGAAACCTTAACCCTAAACGTAACCCTAACCCTAACCCTTACCCTAACCATAACCCTAAACTTAAACCCCACCCTCACCCTCACCCTCACCCAAACCATAAAACCTAATCGTAACCCAATCCCTAACCTTAACCCGACCCTAACTCTAACCATAACCGTACACCAAACCCTAACCCTAACCAAACCCCTCCCCCTAAAACTAACCCAAACCCTAAATCTAACCCTAACAATAAACCTAACCCCAACCCTAAACCTAGCCCTAGCCTAAACCTATAAATAACCCTAACTCTAGCCCTAACCCTAACCCTAAACCTAACCCTATCCCAAAGCCTAAACGTCACCCTCACACTAACCCTAACCCTAACCCTACCCCTGACCCTACCCCTAATCCAAATCCAAACCCAGCACTAGCCCTAATCCTATTCATAATCCTAAACCTAACCCTAATCCTAACCCTAGTCCTAGTCCTAATCCTAATCATAAACCAAACACTAATCCTAACTCTAACCCTAACCATGACCCTAACCTAACCCTTACCCTAACCCTCACCCTAACCCTAACCCTAACCCTTACCCTCACCCTCATCCTCACCCTAACACTAACCCTCACTCTCACCCTAACCCTAAGCCGAGCCCTAACACTAACAATAAACCAAACCCTAATCCTAACCATAACCCTAATCCTCATCCTCACCCTAACCCTAACCTGAACCCTCACACTCACCCTAATCTTCCCTCTCACCCTCAACCTCACGCTAACCCTAACCCTCACCCTCACCGTAAACTTCGCTCTCAACCTCACCCTAAACCTAACCCTAACCCTCACCCTAAAACTAACCATAATCCTCACCCTCACTCTAACTCTCAACCTAACACTCACCCTCACCCTCACCCTTACACTTGCTCTCACCCACACCCTAACCCTAACCCTAACTCTCAACCTGACCCTAACCCTCATCCTCACACTCAACATAACTCTCACATTAACCTAACCCTAACCTCACCTTAACCCTAACACTCACCCTAACCCTCATTCTCACCCTCACCCTAACCCTAACCCTAATCATCACCGTAACTCTAACCCTAACCCTAACCCTCATCCTAACACTAACCCTAAACCTAAACCTTACCCTAACCCTGACCCTAATACTAACCCTCACCCTAACCCTAACCCTAAAACTAATCCTAAACCAAAACCTAACCCTAACCCTACACTTAACCATATCCCTCACTCTCACACTAATCCTAACCCTCACCCTAACCCTAAAACTAACCCTAACGCTAACCCTCACCGTAACCCTCACCCTAAACCAAACCCTAAACCTAACCCTACCCTGACCCTCACCCTAAACCTAACCCTAACCCTAAACCTAACCCTAACCCTCACCCTAACCTTCCCTCTCACCCACATCCTAACCCTAAACTTAACCCTCAACCTCACCCACACCCTAACCCTCATTCTCACCCTCACTCTAACCCTAAACCTAACCCTCACCCTAAACCTAGCCATAGCACTAACCCTATACATAACCCTAACCCTAGCCCTAAACCTGACCCAACCCTAACCCTAACGGTCCCTAACCCTAACCCTCACCCTAACCCTAATTCTAACCCTGACTCTAATCCTAACCCTCACACTAACCATAACCCTAACGCTAACCATAACACTAACCCAACCTCTCAAACTCACCCTAACCCTAACCCTAACTTTAAACCTCACCCTCACCCTCACCATAACCCTAACCAGAACCCTAACCCTCACCCTCAACCTAAAACAAACACAAACCCTAAACCTAAACCTAACGCTCACCCTAACCCTAACCATAACCATAAACCAAATGCTAAACCCAACCCTAACCCTAACCCAAACCCTAACCTTAAACCTAACCCTCACCCTAACCCTAAGCGTAGCCCTAGCCTAAACCTATACATAACCTAACCCTAACCCTAACCCTAACGCTAAACCTAAACCTATGCCAAACCCTAACACTCACCCTCACACTAAACCTAATGCTAACTGTAACCCTAAGCCTAAACCTAATCCAAATCATAAATCTAGCACTAGCCCTAACCCTATACATAACCCTAACCCTAATCCTAACCATAACAATAAAAATGAACCAAACCCTAATCCCAACCCTAACCCTAACCCTAACCCAAACACTAACCCTAACCCTAAGACTAACCCTCACCCTAATCCTTACCCTAACCCAAACCCTAAACATAACCGTCACCCTCACACTAACCTTAACCCTCACGCTAACCCTAACACTAACCCTAACCCTAACTCTCACCCTCACCCTCAGCCTAACCCTAACCCAACCCTCACCCTCACCCTACCTTCCCTCTCACCCTCACCCTAACACTAATCCTAACCCTCAACATCACCCTCAACCTAACCCTCACTCTCACACTCACCCTAACCCTAAATTTAACCCTCACCCAAAAGCTCACCATAATCCTCACCCTCACCTTAACCCTCACCCTAACCCTCACCCTCAACCTCAGCCTTACCCTTGCTCTCAGCCCCACCCTCACCCAAACCGTAACCCTCTCCCTAACCTTATCCCTAACCCTCACCCACACCCTCACCCTCACCATGACTCTCACCCTCATCCTAACCCTAACACTCAGCGGAACCCTAACACTCACCCTAAACCTCACGCTCACCCTCAACCTCACCCTCACTCTCACTCTCACCCTCACCCTAACCCTAAACCTCACCCTAACTCTAACCCTAACTAAACCCTCATCCTAACCCTAACCCTAAACTTAAATCTAACCCTAACCCTAACACTAACCCTCACCCTAACCCTAACCCTCACCATAACCCTAACCCTAACCCTCATCCTAACCCTAACCCTAAACTTAAATCTAACCCTAACCCTAACACTAACCCTCACCCTAACTCTACCATAACCCTAACCCTAACCCTCACCCTAACCCTAATCCTAACCCTGACCCTAAACCTAACCCTCTCCCTAAACATAACCCTAATGCTAACCGTAACACTCACCCTACAACTCACCCTCACCCTAACACTAACCCTAAGTTTAACCCTACCCCCCACACTCACTATAACCCTAACCAGAACCCTATCCCTAACACTAAACCTAAACCAAACGCAAAACCTAAACCTACCGCTAACGCTCACCATCACCATAACCATAATCCCAACACTAACCCTAATCCTAACCCTAAACCATACGTTAAACATAACCCTAATCCTAACCCTAACCCTAAACCAAACCCTAAACCTAACCCTAATCCTAACCCAAACCCTAACCTTAACCCTAACCCTAACCCTTAACCTAACCCCTAACCCTCTAACCCTAACCCTAACCCAAACCCTAACCCTCTAAACCTAAACCTAACACTCACCCTCACCCTAACTCTCACCCTCACCCTAACCCTAACCCTAACCCTAACACTCACACTTACCCTAACCCTAACCCTAACCCTAAACCTAAGCCTAAAAATAACCTTAACCCTAACACTTACCCTGACCCCAACTCTAACCCTAATGCTACCGCTTGCCCTAACCCTAACCCTAACCCTAACCCTAACCCTAACCCCAACCCTAACCTTAACCCTTACCCTTACCCTAACCTACCCCTAAACCTAACCCTAACCCTAACCCTAAACCTAACCCTTACCCTATCCCTAACCCTAACCCTAACCCAAACACTAACCCTAACCCTAAACCTAAAACTAACTTAACCCTAAACCTAACACAACCCTAACACTAACCCAAACCTTAACGCTAACCCTAACCCTAACCCTCACCCTAAACCTAACCTCCACCCTAACACAAACAATAACACTAACCCTCATCCTAAGCCTAAACCTAACCTTAACCATCACACTAACCCTTACCCTAACCATGCCCCTCACCCTAACCCTAACCCTAACCTTAACCCTCACCCTAACCCTCACCCACACCCTAATCCTAAACCTAACCCTAACTCTCACCCTAACCCTCACCCTAATCCTGACCCTGACCCAAACCCTAACCATAACCCTCACCCTCTCCCTCACCCTCACTCTAAGCGTAACCCTATCCTTAACTCTAACCCTAACCCAAGCCCTAACTCTAACCCTAACCCTCACCCTCAACCTAACTATGACTCTCACCCTAACCTTAACTATAACCCTAACCCTAACACTCACCCTAACCCTACCCTCACCATAACCCTCACTTTCACTCTCACCCTAACCCTAACCCTAACCCTAACCCTAACCCCAACCCTAACCCTAACCCTTACCCTTACCCTAACCTACCCCTAAACCTAACCCTAACCCTAACCCTAAACCTAACCCTTACCCTATCCTTAACCCTAACCCTAACCCAAACACTAACCCTAACCCTAAACCTAAAACTAACATAACCCTAAACCTAACACAACCCTAACACTAACCCAAACCTTAACGCTAACCCTAACCCTAACCCTCACCCTAAACCTAACCTCCACCCTAACACAAACCCTAACACTAACCCTCATCCTAAGCCTAAACCTAACCTTAACCATCACACTAACCCTTACCCTAACCATGTCCCTCACCCTAACACTAACCCTAACCCTAACCTTAACCCTCACCCTAACCCTCACCCACACCCTAATCCTAAACCTAACCCTAACTCTCACCCTAACCCTCACCCTAATCCTGACCCTGACCCAAACCCTAACCATAACCCTCACCCTCTCCCTCACCCTCACTCTAAGCGTAACCCTATCCTTAACTCTAACCCTAACCCAAGCCCTAACTCTAACCCTAACCCTAACCCTCACCCTCAACCTAACTATCACTCTCACCCTAACCTTAACTATAACCCTAACCCTAACACTCACCCTAACCCTACCCTCACCATAACCCTCACTTTCACTCTCACCCTTACTCTAACCCTAACCCTAACCCTCACCCTAACTCTAACCCTAACAATAACCCTTATCCGAACCCTAACCCTAAACCTAACCCTAACTGTAACCGTCACCCTAACCCTCACCCTCACCCTAATCCTAACCCTAACCCTAACCCTAACTCTCACCCTAACCCTCACCCTAATCCTAACCCTAACCTTAACCCTAGTCCTAGCCCTAAACCTAACCCTAACCCTAACCCTAACCCTAAACCTAACGCTAAACCTAACTTTAACCCTAACCCTTAACCCTAACCCTAAGGGACTCTAACCTTAAACCTAAGCCTAATGCTCACCCTAACCCTCACCCTCACCCTAATGATAACCCTAAACCTAACACTTCTCTAACCCTCACCCTAACTCTAACCCTAAACCCAAACCTAACCCACACCCTCAAACCAACCCTAATCCTCAACCTCACCTTCACCCCAACTCTCACCCAACCCTAACACTAAACCTAACCTTCACCCTAACACTCACCCTATCCCTAACCCTCACCCTAAACCTAATCCTAACCCTAACCTTAAACCTCACCCCCACCCTCAACCTAACACTAAGCCTAACCCTAACACAAATCCTAAACCAATCCCTAACCATAACCCTAACGCTAACCCTAACCCAAACGCTAACCCTAACCCTAACCCAAAACCTAACCAGCACCCTAACCCTATACCAACCCTAACCCTAACACAAATCTTAAGGCTAACCCTAACCCTAATCATAAACCTCACCCTAATCCTAAACCTAACCCTCACCCTAAACCTAACCTTCACCCTAACACTAAACCTAACCCTAACCCTCAACTTAACCCTAGCCCTAACGCTAACCATAAACATCACACTAACCCTTACCCTAAACCTAACCCTCACCGTAACACTAACCCTAACTGTAACCCTCACCCTAACCCTCACCCTAAGCCTAACCCTCACCATGAACCTAACCCTCAACTTAACCCTAGTCTTAACCCTAAACGTAACCCTAACCCTCACCCTCACCCTAATCGTAACCCTACCCGTAACTCTCACCCTCACCCTCACCCTAATCCTAACCCTAAACCTAACCCTCACCCTCACCCTAAGCCTAAGCCTAACCCTAACCCTAAGCCTAAACCTAACCCTAACTTTCAACCTAAACCTCACCCTAATCCTTACCCTAACCATAACCCACACCCTCACACTCACCCTTACACTAAGCCTAACCCTAACACTAAGCCCAACCCTAACCCTAACCCTAACCCAAACCCTAACCCTAACCCTAACCCTCACCCTCAAGCGAACTCTCACTCTCAACCTAACCCTAACCCTAATACTCACCCTAACCCTCACCCTCACCCTAACCCTCACTCTCACTCTCACCCTAACCCTAACCCTAAACTTAACCATAAACCTAACGCTAACCCTAACCCTAACCTACCCTAACCCTATCTCTCACCCGAACTCTCACCCTAATCCTAACCCTAACCCTAACTCTAGCCCTAGCCCTAACCATAAACCTAAACCTAACCCTAACCCTAAACCTAATGCTAAACCTAAACTTAACCCTAACCTTAACCCTATTGGTCTCTAACTGTAACCCTAATCCTAACCATGACCCTAAGCCTAACCCTCACTCTAACCCTCACCCTCACCCTCACCCTCACCCTCACCCTAACCCTCACCCTCACCCTCACTGTAATCCTCACCCTCACCCTAACATAACCCTAACACTAACACTAACCCAAACCCTAAACCTAACCCTAAGTGTAACCCTAACCATAACCATCACCTTCAACCTCACCCTAAACCTAATCCTAACCCTAAACCTCAACTTTACCCTAACCCCCACCCTAACCTGAACCCTAACCCTTAACCTAACCACAACGTCACCCTCACCCTAACCCTAACTTTCATCCTCACCCTAAACCTAACCTTTGCCCTAACACTAATACTAACACAAATCCTAACCCTAACCACAACCATAACCATTACCCTAACCCTGAACCTAACACTCACCCTAAACCTAACCCTCATCCTAACCCTAACCCTAACCATAACCCTAACCATAAGCCTCACCCTAACCCTAAGCTTAATCCTAACCCTAACTTCACCCTATCCCTCACTCTACTCCTAACCCTCACCCTAACGCTAACCCTCACCCTCATGTTCACCATAAAGACAAAACTAACCCTAACCCTAACCCTAACCCTCACACTAACCCTCACGGTCACCCTCACCCTAACCCTAACCATAACCCTAACCCTCACCCTCAGCCTAACCCTAACTCTCACCCTAACCCTAACCGACACCCTCACTCTCACCCTCATCATAACCCTAACTATAGCTCTAACCCAAACCATAACGCTAACACTAAAACTAAACCTAACTCAAACCCAAAACCTAACCCTAACACTAACCCTAATCCTCACACTCACCCTCCCCCTAACCCTAACCCTCACCCTCACCCTAACCCTAAACCTAATCCTAACCCGAACATTAACACTAACACTAACCCAAACCCTAACCCTAAACCTAACCCTAAACCTCACCCTAACCCTAAGCCTAACCCTAAAAAAGACACCCTCACTCTCACCCTTACCATAACCCTATCCCTAACCCTAACCCAAACCCTAACCCTAAACCAAAATCTAACACTAACCCTAACCCTAACCGTAAAAATAACACCAAACTCTAAACCCTAACCCTAACCCTTACCCTCAAACTCACCCTCAACCTAAACCTAAACCTTACCCTATACCTACACCTAACCCTCACCCTAACCATAAACCTAAGCCTATACATAACCCTAACCATAACCCTAATCCTGATCCTAATGTTAACCCTAGTCCTAGACCTAACCCTAACCATGAACCTAAACCTAAGCCTAAACCTAACGATAAACCTAACCTTAACCCTAACCCTAACCCTAACCCTAAGGGACTCTAACCCTAATCCTATCCCTAACCATGACCCTAACCCTAACCCTCACCCTCACCCTAACCCTCACCATCACCCTCACACTCACCCTAACCCTCACCCTCAACCTCACCCAACCAAAAAACCTAACAGTAACACTAACCCAAACCCTAACCCTAACCCTAACTATAAACCTAAACCTAACCCTCACCCTCACCCTCACCCTAACCATAACCCTAACCCTAACCCTCACCCTCAACCTAACCCTAACCCTATCCCTAACGGTCACTATAACCCTAACTCCCACCCTCCCCCTAACCCAAACCCTAACCCTAACGGTAACACTCACCCTAACAATCCACCTCCCCCTAACAGTATTCCTAACCCTAAACCTAGTCCTTCCCCTGACCCTAACCATAAACCTAAACCTAACCCTAAACCTAATGCTAAACCTAAACTTAACCATAACCCTAACACTAACCCTAAGGGTCTCTAACTGTAACCCTAATCTTAAAGATGACCCTAACCCTAACCCTCAACCTAACCCTCACCCTATCCCTAACCCTAAACCTAAACCTAAACCTAACCCTCACCCTCACTCTAACCCTCACCCTCACCCTCACCCTAACCTATCCCTAACACTAACACTAACCCAAACCCTAACCCTAACCCTCACCTTCACCCTCACCCTAACCTTAACCCTAAGCCTAACCCTCAAATTCACCCTAACCCTAACCCACACCCTCACCCTCACCCTCACCCTAACCCTAACTCTCATCCTCACCCTTACCCTAACCCACACCCTCACCCTCACCCTCACCCTAACACTAACTCTCAACCTCACCCTAACCCTTATCTTTGCTGTAACACCAACAGTAACCCAAATCCTAACCCTCACCCTAACCATAACCCTAACACTAACCCTTATCCTAACCCTCACCCTAACCCTAACCCTAAACCTCACCCTATCCCTAACCCTAACTCTTACCCTCACCCTAACGCTAACAGTGACCCTCATCCTCACCCTCACCATAACCATAAACCTAACTCTAACCCTCACACTAACCCTCACACTCACCCTAACCCTAAACTTAACCCTAACCCTAAAACTCACCCTCAGCCTAACCCTCACTCTCACCCTAACCCTAACTGACACCATCACCCTCACCTGCACCGTAATCCTAACTATAACCCTAACCCAGACCCTAACCATAATCTTAAACCTAACCCTGACCCTAACCCCAACCCTAACCCTAACCCTAACTTTCAACCTAACCCTTAGCCTAACCCTAACCCTCACCCTAACCCTCACCCTCACCCTAACCCTAACCATAAAATTAGCCCTAACCCTAACCCTAAACCTCACCCTATCCCGCAACCTAATCCTAACACTCATCCTTACCCTAACCCTCACCCTAACCCTAACCCTCACCTTCACCCTAGCCCTAATGCTCATGCTAACCCTCACCCTCAACCTAACCCTACCCCTAAAAAGCACCCTCAACCTAACCTAACCGTCACCCTCATACTCACCCTCACCCTAACCCTAACCCAAAACCTTACGCTATCTTGAACCTAACCCTAACCCTAAATCTAACCCTAAACCTAACCCTCACCCTAACTCTAACCCTAACCCCAGTGTCCCTAACCCTAACCCTAAATCTAACCCTAAAGCTGACCCTAACGCTCACCCTCACCCTCACCCTAACCCCAACCCTCACCCTCACCATCACCATCACCCTAACCTAACCCCAACCCTAACCATAACCCGAAACCTGACCCTAACCAAAACACAAACCCTAACCCTCACCCTAAAACTAACCATCACCCTAACCTTCACCATACTCCTAACAGTATCCCTAAAAGTAAGCCTAACTCTAACCCTCACCATAACCCTTATCCTAACCCTAAAACTAACCCTAACCCTAAACCCTAACCCTAACCCTCACCCTAAACCTAACACTTACCCTAACCCTATACCAAACCCTCACCCTCAACCTAACCCTAACCCTAACAATAACCCTAATCCAAACCCTAAATCTACCCCTAGCCCTAACACAATACATAACCCTAATCCTAAACATAACCCTAACATTAGTCCTAGCCCTAACCCTAAACCCTAAACCAAAACCTAACCCTAAACCTAATGCAAACACTAACCTTAATCCTATCGCTAACCCTAACCATGACCTTAACCCTAACCCTCACCCTAACCCTCAACCTAAACCTAACCCTAACCCTAATTCTTACCCTAACTCTCACCCTAACCCTAACACTAAGCCTAAGACTAACCCTCACCCTAACCCTTACCCTCACCCTCACCCTAAACCTAATGCTAACCCTAAAAATAACCCTTAACTCTTAACCCTAACACTAACCGTAAGGGTCCCTAACTCTAACCCTAATCCTAATCCTCAACCTAACCCTAGTCCTAACCCTAACCGTAACCCTAACCCTCACCCTACCCTTAAACTAACCCTCACCGTAATCCTAACCATAAACCTAACCCTAACCCTAACCCTAACACTAACACTAACCCTAAAACTAACTTTAACCCTCACCCTCACCCTCACCGTAACTCTAACCCTTACCCTCACCATAACCGTAACCGTGAGCCTAACCCTAACCCTAACCTTAAAAATAAGTCCTAACTCCTCACTCTAACCTTAACCCTACCCCTAAGGGTCCCTAAGCCTAACCTTAATCCTAACATTAACCATAATCCTACACCTAACCCTAACCCTAACCATGAACGTAACTCTAACCCTAACCCTAAGGCTAACCCTAACACTGCCCCTAACCCTAACCCTAACCCTAATCATAACCCTAATACTAACCGTCAACGTCACCCTCACCCTCAGAATAACCCTAACCCTAATGCTAACCCTAACCATAAACCTCACCCTCATCCTCACACTCTCACACTTACCCTAACCTTAACCCTAACTCTAACCCTAACCTCACCCTCACCATCACTCTAACCCTCACTCTCACCATCACACTAACCCTAACCCTAACACTAACCCTAACCATCAACCTTACCCTTGCTCTCACCCTCACCCTAACCCTAACCCTAACCCTCACCCTAATCCTAACCCTAACTCTCATCCTAAACCTAACCCTAACCCTAACCCTAACCTTAACCCTAACACTAACCCTAATCCTAAGGGTCTCTAAACCTAACCCTAACCCTAACCATAAACCTAAACCTATCCCTAACATTCATCCTCACCCTAACCCTAAACCTGACACTCACCCTAACTCTGACCTTCACCCTCACCCTCATTCTCACCCTAACCCTCATCCTCAGCCTGATTATAACCCTAACCCTAACCCTAACCCTAACCCTAACCCAAACCCTAACCATAATCCTAACCCTAACCCTAAATCTAACCCTCACCCTCAACCTCATACTAACCCTTACCCAAACCCTGACCCTAACCTAACCCTAACTATAAACCTAACCCTTACCCTAACCCTCACCCTCAACCTCACCCTCACCCAAACCCTAACCCTCAAGCTCACGCTAACCCTAACCCTAACCCTAAACCTAACCCTATCCGAAACAGTAACCCAATCCCTATCTGTAACCCTAACCTCACCATCTCCTTAACCCTAACCCTAACCCTAACCTTTACCGTAACCCTAACCCTAATCCTCACCCTAACCCTCACCCTAAACCTAACGCTAAACATAAAACTAACTCGAACCCAAAACCTAACGCTAACGCTAAAACTAATCCTCACCCTAAACCTGACCCTCACCCTCCCCCACACACTACCGTAGTAATCCTAATCCTAATCCTAACCCTAGCCCTAACACTAACCCTAAACCTAACCCTCACCCTCACCTTACCCTCACCCTAACCCTAAACCTAACTGCAACCCTAATACTAACCCTCATCCTAAACCTAAACCTAACCCTAATGCTAACCCTCACCCTAATGCTCACCTTCACTCTAAACGTAACCCTAAACCTAACCCCAACCATCACCCTAACCCCCACCCTAACCCCAACCATCACCCTAACCCTCACACTCACCCTAACCCTAACTCTAACCCTAACCCTAATCATAACCCTAACCCTAACCCTAACCCTCACCCTAACACTAACCCTCACCCTAACCATAACCCGAACCCTAACCCTAACCCTCACCCTAAACCTAACCCTCACCCTAACCCTCACATAACCCTAACCATCACCGTAACCCTAACCCAACCCTAATCCTAACGCTCCACCTAACCCTCACCCTAACGAAAACCTTCACCCTAACCCTAACCCTCAAGCTTAACCTAACCCTAACCCTAACGCCACCCTAACATTCAACCTCACTCTACCCATAACCCTAACCCTAACACTCACCCTAAACCTAACCCTAATCGTAACCCTAACTCTCACCCTAAAACTCATCCTCACCCTAACCCTCACCCTACACCTAACCCTAAACATAAAACTAACCCTAATCCTAATTCAAACCGTAAACCTCACCCTAATCCTAACCCTAACCCTCACCCTCATCCTCACTCTAAACCTAACCCTTACCCTAACCCTAAACCTAACACTCACCCTTACCCTAACCCTAACCCTAACCTTAATCCAAACCCTAAACCTAGCCCTAGCCCTAACCCTATACATAACCCTAAACTTAACCCTAATCCTAACCCTAACCCTTACCCTCATCCTAGCCCTCACCATAACTATAAACCTAAACCTAACCCTAAACCTAAAGCTAACACTTACCTTAAAACTAACCCTAACCCTAACCCTAAGTGTCCCTAACCCTACTCCTAACCATAACTATGACCCTAAACCTAACCCTCACCCTACCCCTTACCCTAACCCTAACCTGACACTAACCGTGACCCTCATCCACACTCTCACGCTAACCCTAACACTAACCCAAATGTAATCCCTAACCCTAACCCTAACCCTAATCTTCACCCTAATCCTCAACCTAAAATTCACCCTCACCCTAACACTGAACCTCACCCTCATCCTCATTCTCACCCTAACCCTCACCCTCACCCTGACACTAACCCTAACCCTAACCCTAATCCAAACCCTAACCATAAACCTGACACTAACCCTAACCCTCACCCTCACACTAACTGTAAACCTAACCCTAACCCCAAATCTCTGCCTAATCCTTCCACTACCCCTAACCCTCACCCTAACCCTAACCCAAAACCTAAAACTAATCCTCACCCTAACACTCACCCCCACCCTAACCCTAATCCTAACCCAAACCCTAACCCTGACCCTACCCCTAATCCTCAACCTCACCCTCAACCTCACCCTCACCCTAACCCTAACACTAACCCTAAATGTAACCCTAAACCTAACCCTCATCCTAACCCTAACCCTCACCCTAATGCTCACCCACCCCCTAAAACTAACCCTAACCCTAACCCAAAACCTAACCCTCACTCTAATCCAAGCACTAGCCCTAAAACTATACATAACCCTAACCCTCACCCTAAATTTAACACTCACTGTAATCCTAACGCTAAACCTAACCTTAACCCTAACCCTAACCTTAACCCTAACCCTCACACTAACCCTCACCTTAACCCTAACCCTTATGCTAACACTAACCCTAAAACTAATCCACACCCTAACACCCTAAACCTAATCCTCACCCTAACACTAATACTAACCCTAAACATAACCCTCACCCTCACCCTATCCCTAACCCTAAACCTAATCTTAACCCTAAATCTAACCCTCATCCTAACCCTAAACCTAACCATAACCCTAACTCTCACCCTAATGTTCTCTCTCATCCTAAACCTAACCCTACCCCTGAACCTGACCCTCACCCTAAGCCTCACACTAACCCTAACCATCACCCTAACCCTCACCCTAACCCTAAACCTCACCCTAACCCTAAACCTAAACCTCACCCTAACCCTCATCCTAACCCTCACCCTCACCCTAACTCTCCTCCTCACCCTAACCCTCACCCTTACCCTAACCCTAACCCAAACATAACCCTCACCCTAACACTCACCCTCAACCTTACCCTAACCTTAAACCTAACCCTAACCCTCACCCTAATGCTCACCCTCACCCTAACCCTAACCCTAACCCTAAACCTAACCCAATCCTAAGCCTAACCCTAACCATAACACTAACACTAACCCTAACACTCACCTTAACACTAACCCACACCCTAACCCTAACCCTAAACCTCACTGTAACCCTAAACCTAACCATCACACTAACCCTCACCCTAACCCTAACACTCACCCTAACCCTATCAATAACCCTAACCCTAATTTTAACCCTAACCCAAACCCTAACCCTAACCCTAACCCTAATACTAACCCTCACCCTCACCCTAATCCTAACCCTGATCCTAATCCAAACCCTAAACCAAGCTCTAAACCTAACCCTATACATAATCCTAACCTTAAACATAATCCCAGACCTAACCATAACACTAACCTTAACCCTCATCCTAACCCTAACCCTAACCCTAAAAATGACCCCTAACTCCTAACCCTAACCCTCACCCTCACCCTCACCCTCACCCTAACCCTAACCCTCACCCTCACCCTAACACGAACCCTAACCCTAACCCTAAAAACACTAACACTAACCCTCACCCTAACTCTAACCCAACGCTAAAAATAACCCCAAACTCCTAACCGAACCCTAACCCTAAGGGTCCCTAACCCTAATCCTAACCCTAATACTAACGCTCACCCTCACCAGTACGCTAAAGCTAATCCTTACCCTAACCCTATACCTAACCCTCACCCTCACCCTAATCCTAACCCTAACCCTAATCCAAACCCTAAACCGAGCTCTAACCCTAACCCTGTACATAATCCTAACCTTAAACCCAATCCCAACCCTAACCATAACCCTAACCCTCATTCTAACCCTAAATCTAACCCTAACACTAACCCTCACCCTAATGCTCAACCTCACCCAAACATTAACCTTTACCCTCAGCCTCACCCTAACCCCTAACCCTAACCCTAACCCTCACCCTAACCGTAACCCTAACCCTAAAAATGACACCTAACTCCTAACCTTAACCCTCACCCTCACCCTAACCCTAACCTCACCCTCACCCTAACCTGAACCCTAACCCTAACAATAAAAACACTAACACTAACCCTCACCCTAACCTTAACCCAAGCCTAAAAATAACCCCAAACTCCTAACCCTAACCTAACCCTAACCCTAAGGGTCCCTAACCGTAACCCTAATCCTAACCTTACCCTAACCCTAGTCCTAGCCCTAAACCTAACCATAAATCTAAGCTTAACCATAACTCTAACCCTAATCCTAAGTGTTCCTAACCCTAACCGTAACCCTCACCCTCACACTAACCCTCACCCTAACACTCACCCTAATCGTAACCCTCAACCTAATCCTCACCCTAATCATAACCCTAACTCTTAACCTCACCCTAAACCTCAACCACATCTTCACACTAACCCCAACCCTAAACATAACCCTCACCCTAACCCTAACCATAAACCTAACCCTAACCCTAACCCTCACCCTAACCCTCACCCTCACGCTAAACCTAAACCTAACCCTAACTCTGACACTAATCCTAAACCAAACCCTCACCATCAACCTCAACATACCCCTAAGCCTAACCCTAACAGTAACCCTAAACCTAATCCTCATCCTAACCCTAAACCTAATCCTAAGCCTAACCCTCACCCTAATGCTCACCATCACCCTAAACCTAACCCTAACACTAACCCCAACACTCACCTTAACCCTAACCAAAACTCTACCCTAACCCTAACACGAAACCTCATTTCACCCTCAACCTAACCCTAACACTAAACCTAACCCTAACTCAAACCTAACCCTAACCCTAACCCTAACCCTAACCCTAAACCAAACCCTAACCCTAACCCTAACCCTAACCCTCACGCTAAATCTAACCCTAACCCTCACCCTCACCCTCACCCTAACCCTAAACCTAACCCTCACCCTCACCCTAACCCTCACTTTAATCATAACCCTCACCCTAACTCTCACTTTAAACCTAACCCTCATCCTAACCCTAACTCTAACACTAACGCTAACACTAACCAGTACCCTAACCCTAACCCTAACCATAACCCTAAACCTAGTCCTCACCCTCACCCAAACAATAAACCTAACCCTAAACCTCACCCTCACTCTAACCCTCACCCTAACCCGAAACCTAACCCTAACCCGAACCCGAATCCTCAACCTAACCCTAACCCAAATCCTAACACTCACCCTCACCCTAACTCTCACCCTCACCCTAACCCTAACCCTAACCCTGTCCTTAACCCTAACCCTAACAGTTAACCTAATGCTCACCCTCACCCTAACCTTAATCCTAATCCTAATCCTAACCATAGACCTAACCCCAACCCTCACTCTACCCCTCACCCGAACCCACACCCTAATCCTAAACCTAACCCTAAACCTAAACGTAACCCAAACCCTAACCTTAACCCTAACCTTAAACGTCACTCTCACCCTCACCCTAATCCTAAACCAATCCGCAACCCTAACCCTAACCCTGACCCTAATCCAAACACTAACCCTAACCCTAAAGCTAACCCTAAACCTAACCAGAACCCTAACCAAACCCTAAACCTAACCCTACACCCAATTCTTAACGCTAACACTAACGCTAACCCTAAACCTCATCCTAAACCTAACTTTCACCCTCACCCTAACCCTCACCCTCACCTTAACTCGATCAATAACCCTGACCCTAACCCTAACCCTAACCCTAACGCTCAACCTAACTCTTACCCTAAACCAAACCCTAAACCTAACCCTCACCCTCACCCTAACCCTAACCCTCAAGCTAACCATAACCCTAACCCTTACCCTAACCCTCACCCCAACCCTAACCCTCACCCTATTCCTAACCCTAATCCTGACCCTAACCCTCAACCTCACCCTATTCCTAACCCTAACCATAACCATAAATCTCACTCTTACTCCAACTCAAAACCTAAACCTAACCCTCAATCTCACCCTCACCCTAAGGCTACCCTAACCCTAATCCTAACCCTAACCCTAACCCTAACCTTAACCCTAACCCTATCCCTCACCCGCATGCTAAATCTAACCCCAACCCTCACACTCATCCTATCCCTCACCCTAACCCTCCCCCTCTCAACCCTAACCCTAACTCTAACACTAACACTAACACTAATATTAACCCAAACCCTAACCTTAAACCTCACCCTCACCCTCACCCTAACCCACACCCTCACCCTAACCTTAACCCTAACCCTAACCTAACCCTAAAAATACCCTGAAACTCATAACCCTAACCTAACCCTAAGGGTCCCTAACCCTAACCCTAATCCGAACCCTACCATAACCTTAGTCCTAGCCCTAAACATAACCATAAACCTAAGCTTAACCATAACTCTAACCCTAACCCTAAGTGTCCCTTACCCTAATGGTAACCCTCACCCTCACACTAACCCTCACCCTAACGTTCACCCTAACCTAACCCTCAACCTAATCCTCACCCTAACCCTATCCGAAACCCTAACCCTAACCCTAACCGGAGCTCTAACCTCTCCCTCAACCTAACTCTTACCCTAAATCAAACCCTAAACCTAACCCTCACCCTCACCCTAACCCTAACCCTCAAGCTAACCATAACCCTAACCCTTACCCTAACCCTCACCCCAACCCTAACCCTCACCCTATTCCTAACCCTAATCCTGACCCTAACCCTCAACCTCACCCTATCCCTAACCCTAACCCTAACCATAAATCTCACTCTTACTCCAACTCAAAATCTAAACCTAACCCTCACTCTCACCCTCACCCTAAGCCTAAGGCTACACTAACCCTAATCCTAACACTAACCCTAACCCTAACCCTAACCCTCACCCTCACGCTAAACCTAACCCCAACCCTCACACTCATCCTATCCCTCACGCTAACCCTCCCCCTCCCAACCCTAACCCTAACTCTAACACTAACACTAACACTAACACTAATATTGACCCAAACCCTAACCTTAAACCGAAACATAACCCTAACCATAAACCTCACCCTCACCCTCACCCTCACCCTAACCCTCACGCTAACCCTCACCCTCACCCTTACCCTCGCTCTAACCCTCACCCTACCCGTCACCTTACCCCTCACCCTCACCCTAATCCAAACCTAACCCTCATCCTAACCCTTAACCTAAACCTAACCCGAACTCAAACCCTTACGCTAACCCTCACCCCAACCCTAACCCTCACTCTAACTCTAACCCTAAACCTAACCCTCCCCCTCACACTAAACCTAACCCTAACCATAACCCTCATTCTCACACTAACCCTAAACCTAATCCTAACCCTAACCCTGACCCTCACCCTATCCCTCAGCCTAACCCTATCCCTCACCCTAACCCTAACCCAACCCTCACCCTCTCCCTAACTCTAATCCTAACCCTAACCCTAAACCTAAAACTAACCCTCACCTTAACCCTCACATAACACTAACACTAATCCTAACCATCACCCTCACCCTAACACTAAAAGACACCCTCACACTTACCCTCACCCTAACCCTAACGATAACACTAACACTAAACCTAAAAATAACCCCAAACTCCTAACCCTAACCATAACCCTAACCCTAACCCTAATCCTAAGGGTCCCTAACCCTAACCCTAACCCTAACCCTAACCCTAACCCTAATCCTACAATAACCCTAGTCCTAGTCCTAACCCTAACCCTAAACATAAACCTAAGCTTAACCCTAACTCTAACCCTAATACTGTGTCCCTAACCCTAACTGTAACCCTCACCCTCACGCTAACCCTCACCCTATACCTCACCCAACCCTAACCCTAACCCTCAACCTAATCCTCACCCTAACCCTAACCCTAACCCTAACTTTAAACCTCAACCTAACCCTCACCCACATCCTCACCCGACCTCTAACCCTAAACCTAACCCTCACCCTAACCCTAACCATAATCCTAACCCTAACCCTAACCCTAACCCTCACACTCAACTTAACACTAACTCTAACCCTAACTCTAAAGCTCACCCTAACCCAACCCTCACCCTCACCTTCACCCTCACCATAACCCTAAACCTAACCCTAACACTCAACCTAATCCTATCTCTAAACTTAACCCTAACCCTCACTCTAACTTTAACCCTTACCCACACCCTAACCCTAAACCTAACACGAACCCCAACCCTACCCTAACCCTAAACCTAAACCTAACCCTAACCCTAAAAATAACCCTAACCCTAAACCTAACCCAAACCCTAAACTTAACCCTATCCCTAACCTTAACTCTAACCCTAGCCCTAGCCATAAACCTATACATAACCCTAACCCTAACCCTAACCCTAACCCTAACCTTAACGCTAACCCTAACCCTAACACTAACCCTAACCCTAACCGTAACCCTAACCTTAACATTGATCCTAAAACTAAACCTAACCCTAAACATAACCCTCACCCTAATGCTCACTGTCACCCTAAACATAACCCTAACCCTTACCCTAACCCCCACCCTAACCCTTCACCCTAACGGTAACCATCACCCTAACTCTAACCCTCATCTAACCCTCATCCTCACCGTCAACCTAACCCTAACACTAACCCTAACCCTAACTCATCCCTAAACCTAACCCTAAACCTAATCCTAACCCTAACCCTCACGCTAACCCTAACCCTAAACCTAACCCTCAGGCTAACCCTAAAGCTAACCCTAACCCTAAATCTCACCCTCATACTAACCCTAACTCTAACCCTCACCCTCACCCTCACCCTAACCCTGACCCTAACCCTAACCCTAACCCTAACCCTAACCTAAAACCTAAACCTAATCCTCACTCACAACCTAACCCTAACCCTAACCCTAACCCTAACCCTAACCTAACCCTAACCCTAACCCTCACCCTAACCCTAACCCTCACCGTAACCCTATCCCTCACCTCACACTAACCCCCACCCTAACCCTCACTCTAACCCTAACCCTCATCCTAACCCTCACTCCCACCCTAACCTTCACCCTAACCCTCATCCAAACCCTCACCCTTACGCTCACTCTCATCCTCAGCCTAAACCATAACCCTAACCCTCAACCTCACCCTAACCCTCAACCTCACCCTAACCCTAACCCTAACCCTAACCCTCATCCTAACCCTAAACCTAAACCTAATCCTAACCCTAACCCTTACCCTACCTGTCACCCTAGCCCTAAAACTAACCCTAACCCTAATCCTTAACCTAACCCTCAAACTAAACCTAACCCTAACCCTCACCCTCACCCTAACCCTTAACCTAATCCTAACCCTAACCGTGACCCACACCCTATCCCTCACCCTAATCCTAACCCTCAACCTAACCCTAACCCTAACCCTAAACCTCACCCTCACCGTAAATCTAACCCTAACCCTAACCCTAACCCTAAATCTAAACCGCACCATAACTCTAACCCTAATCCTAACCATCACCCTCAGTCTAAACCTAAATGACACCCTCACACTCACCCTCACCCTCACCTTAACCCTAACCCTAACCCTAACTCAAACCCTCACTCTAACCCTAAAACTAACCCTATTCCTGCCCCAAACCCTAACCCTAACCCTACCCATCACACTCACCTTCAACCTAACCCTACCACTCACCATCACCCTAACCCAAATCCTAATATTAACCCTAAAAAAACTTATGCTAACCCACACCCTAACCCTAATCCTCACCTTAACTATAACCCTAAAACGAAAAATAACCACAAACTCCTAATCTTAACCCTAACCCTAAGCCTAAGGGTCCCTAACCCTAACCCTATTCCTAAGCCTACCCTAACCCTAGTCCTAGCCCTAACCCTAACCATAAACCAAACCTTAACCCTAACTCTAACCCTAACCCTAAGTGTCCCTAACCCTAACCCTAAATGTAACCCTCACCCTCACCCTAACCTTAACCCTAAACCTCACCCAAACCCTCACCCACAACCTCACCCTAACTCTAACCTTAAACCTAACCCTCACCCTAACCCTAACCATAATCGTAACCCTAACCCTAACTCTAACCCTCACCCTCAACCTAACCCTAACTCTAACCCTAACCCTAAACCTCACGCTAACCCTCACCCTCACCCTCACCCTAACCCTAAACCTACACCTAATCCTAACTCTAACTCTCACCCTCACCATAACCCTAACCCTATCCCTAATACTAAGCCTCACCCTAATCCTAACCCTACCCCTAACCATGAGCCTAACCCTAATCCCAACCCTAACCCTCGCCCTAATCCTAAACCTAACCCTAACCCTCACCCTATCCCTAACCCTAACCCTAACCCTAACCCTAACTTTAACCCTTACCCACACCCTCACCCTAATCCTAAACCTAACCCTCACCCTCACTGTAACCTTCACCCTCACCCTAACCCTAACCCTAAACCTAACCCTACCCCAAACCCTAACCTAACCCTAACCATAACCCTAACCTTACCCTAACCCTCACCCTAACACTAACCTGCACCCTAACCCTTACTGTAACCCTAACCCTCACCCTAACCCTCACCCTAAACCTAACCATCACCCTTACCCTCACCCTATCCCTAACCCTCACCCTAACCCTAACCCCCACCCTAAACCTAACCCTAACCCTCACCCTCACCCTCAACCTAAACCTAACTCTTACCCTAACCATAAAGCTAACCTCACCCTCACCCTCACCCTAATCCTTACACTAACCCTAATCCTATCCCTAACACTAACCCATACCCTAACCCTAACCCTAACCATAACCCTAAACCTAACCCTCACGCTCATCCTAACACTAAACCACCCCCAACCCACACCCTCACCCAAAACCTCACCGTCACTCTAACCCTAACCCTAACCTGAACCCTCACCATCAACCTAACCCTAACCCAAAACCTAATCCTCAACTTCACCCTAACTCTCACACTTATCCTAACCATAACCCTAACTCTGATCCTAACCCTAACCCTAACACTCACCCTAATCCTCACCCTCACCCTAACCCTCATACTAACCCTAACCCTAACCATAGACCTAACCCTAACCCTCACCCTAGCTCACACCCTAATCCTAAACCTAAGGGTATCTCAAACCGTATCAGTCACCCTAACCCTAACACTAACCCTAACCTGAAATGTCACCCTCACCCTCACTCTAATCTTCACCCTAACCCTCACCCTACACTAACCTTAACCATAACCCAAATCCTACTGGATTTTTTGTCGAACATCCTAGAGAATTGTTCTCTCTGCTAAGAACATTTTTGTCTAAGCGGGTATTGTGTTCTTGCACATGCAACTTCAATGTATCTGCTTTTACTTCTTCGAGGTCTTTCTTCCAGTATAATGGAGACTGGATTTTGGCGTTCAACATCCTACGGCAATGTTCTATCTGCTAAGAACTTTTTTGTCTAAGCGGGGTGTTTTCTTCTTCCTCATGCATCTTCAGTGTATTTTCTTTTATTTCATCTTAGTCTTTAATCCAGAACAACGGAGACTGTGCTTCCACCGACATTGTTCTATCTGCTAAGATTTGCTCTGTCTAAACGTGGTCATTTATCTTTCCACAAGCAACTTCAATGTATCAGCTTTTACTTCTTGGAGTATTTCATCCAGTGTAATGGATACTGGATTTTGGCGTTTAATATCCTACAGCATTGTTTTATCTGTTAAGAACTTTTTTGTCTAAGTGGGGTGTTTATTCTTTTGCTTGCTACTTCATTGTATCTGCTTTTATTTCATCCTGGTCTTTGATCCAGTACAATGGAGACTGTACTTTCACCGACATTGCTCTATCTGCTAAGATTTGTTCTGTGTAAACGTGGTTTCCTTCTTCCACTAGCAAATTCAATGTATCTGCTTTGACTTCTTCGAAGTCGTTCATCCAGTGTAATGGAGAGTGTTTTTTTTCATTGAAAATCCCACGGCATTGTTCTGTCCGCTAAGATTTGTTCTGTGTAAACATGGTTTTCTTCTTCCACAGGCGACTACAATTTATCAGCTTTTACTTCATCGAGATCTGTCAACCTGTATAATGGAGCCTGTACTTCCACTGACATTGCTCTATCTGCTAAGATTTGTTCGGTCTAAACGTGGAAATTTATTCTTACACATGCAACTTCAATGTATCTGCTTTTACTTCTTCGAGGTCTTTCATCCAGTATATTGGAGACTGGATTTTTGCCTTGAACTTCCCATGGAATTGTTCTATCTGGTAAGATTTCTTCTGTGAAAATGTGTTATTTTTCTTTCACATACAACTTCAGTGTATCTGCTTTTGTTTCATCGTGGTGTTTGATCCAGTACAACGGAGAGTGTACTTCCACCGACGTTGCTCTATCTGCTAAGATTGATTCTGTGTAAACGTGGATTTTATTCTTCCACAAGAAACTTCAATGTATCTGATTTTACTTCTTAGAAGATTTCATACAGGGTAATGGATACTGGATTTTGGCGTTGAAAATCCTACAGCATTTTTCTCTCTGCTAAGAACTTTTTTGTCTATGTGGGGTACTTTATTCTTCCTCATGCAATTTCAGTGTATTTGCTTTTATTTCTTCGTGGTCTTTGACCCAATACGAAGGAGACTGTACTTACTCTGAAAATGCAATATCTGCTAAGAATTGTTAAGTGCAATGAGGTCTTTATTCTTCCACATACAACTTCAATGTATCTGCTTTTCTTCTTCGAGGTCTTTCAACCAGTATAATGGAGACTGGATTTTGGCATTGAACTTCCCAGGGATTCGTTCTATCTGGTAAGATTTCTTCTGTGTAAAGGTGGTTTTCATCTTCCACATGCAACTTCAGTGTATCTGCTTTTATTTCATCGTGGTGTTTGATCCAGTACAACAGAGACTGTACTTCCACTGACATTGCTCTGTCTGCTAAGATTGGTTCTGTGAAAACGTGTTTTGTGTTCTTCCACATGCAACTTCAATGTATCTGCTTTTACTTCTTCGAGGTCTTTCTTCCAGTATAATGGAGACTGGATTTTGACGTTCAACATCCTACGGCAATGTTCTATCTGCTAAGAACTTTTTTATCTAAGCGGGGTGTTTCACTCTTCCTCATGCAACTTTAGTGTATCTACTTTTATTTCATCTTAGTCTTTGATCCAGAACAACGGAGACTGTACTTCCACCGACATTGCTCTATCTGCTAAGATTAGTCCTGTGTAAACATGGTTTTTATTCTTCCACAAGCAACTTCAATGTATCTGCTTTTACTTTTTGGAGAATTTCATCCAGTTTAATGGATACTGGATTTTGGTGTTGAACATCCTACAGCATTGTTCTCTCTGCTAAGAACTTTTTCGTCTAAGCGGGGTATTTTATTCTTCCTCATGCAAGTTCAGTTTATCTGCTATTGTTTCATTGTGGTGTTTAATCAAGTACAACAGAGACTGTACTTCCAACGACATTGCTCTATCTGCTAGATTGGTTCTTCGTAAATGTGGTTTTTGTCTTTCCTCAAGCAACTTCAATATACTGCTTTGACTTCTTCATCACCATAACCCTACCCATAACCTTAACCCTAACCCTAACCCTAACCCTCACACTCACCCACAACCTAAACCTAACTCTAAAACTAACCCTAACCCTCACCCTAACGCTCACCCTCACCCTCACCCTAACTTTAACCCTAAACCTAATCCTAAACCTAACCCTCACCATCACCCTCACCCTCATTCTAACTCTAACCATAACACTCACTCTAACCCTAATCCTAACCCTAACCTAAAACTAAACCTAACCCGCACCCTAAACCTAATCCTAACCCCAACCCTCACACTAACCCTAACCAGCACCCTAACCCTAACGATAACCCTAACCCTAAGCCTAACTTTAACCCTTACGCACACCCTCACCCTAACCCTAACCCGAATCCTAACTCTAACCCAAACCCTAAACCTAATCTTAACCCTAAAAATAACTCTAATCCTAACACTAACCCAAACCATAACCCTAACCCTAACCCTAATCCAAACCATAACCCTCACCCTAACCCTAACCCTAACTCTAAACTTAGCCCTAGCGCTAAAGTTATACATAACCGTAACGTTAAACCTAACCCTAACCCTAACCCTAACCTTACCCATAACCCTAACTCTAACCCTAAGGGTCCCTAACCCTAACCCTAACCATAACCATAACCAACCTTCATCCTAAGCCTCACCCTAAACCTCAAACTTCACCCTAACTCTGACACTCACCCTCACCCTCATTCTCACCCTAACCCTCACACTCACCCTGCCACTAACCCTAACTCTAACCCTAACCCAAACCCTAAACCTAACCCTAAACCTCACCCTCAACCTCAAACTAACCCTAACCCTAAATGTAACCCTCACCCTAACCTTAACCCTAACCCAAACCCTCACCCTCACCATCACCCTAACCCTAACACTCACCCTCACCCCAACCTTAACTTAAACCATACCCTATCCCAAACCCTAACCCTAACCGTAACCCTAACCTCACCTTTACCCTTACCCTAACCCTACCCTAAACCTCACAGTAACACTAATCCTAACCCTCACCTAACCCTCACCCTAACCCTAACACTAACCCTAACCCTAAACCTCACCTTAACCCTAAACCTAAGCCTAAAATTAATCCTCACCCTCACCCTCACCCTAACCCTAACCCTAACTCTAACCCTAACCCTAACACTCATCCTAACCCTAAACCTAACCCTAACCCTAACCCTAACCCTAATGCTAACCCACACCCTAAACCTAACCCTAACCCCAACACTCACCCTAAACCTCACCCTAACCCTAACCATCACCTTAACCCTTACCCTACCCCTAACCCAAACCCTAACCCTAAACCTAAGCCTAACCCTCACCCTAACACTAACCCTCAACCTAACACTAACCCTAACCCTCACACTAACCCTCACCATAAAACTAACCATCAGTCTAACCCTCACCCTAACTCTCACCCTAACCCTAACCCTCACCATCACCCTAACCCTGACCCTAACCCTAACCCTCACCCTCACCCTAACCCTCACCCTCACCAAAACCCTCAACTTAACCCTAACCCTAACCCTCACCCTCTCCCTAATCCTAAACCTAACCCTGACCCTAACCCTAATACTAAGCCTAACACTAACCCTCACAGTATCCCTCACCCCAAAACTAACCCTAACCCTAAACCTCACCCTCACCCTAACCCTAAACCTAACCTTTCCCTAACCTTAAACCTAACCCTCACCCTCACAATAACCCTCACCCTGACCATAACACTAACAATAACACTAACCCCAACTGTAACCCTAACCCTAATCATATCCCTAAACTTAACCCTCACCCTCACCCTAACCCTAACACTACTCGAACCCTGTCCCTCAACCTAACCATAACCCAAAACCTAACCATCACCCTCACCCATACTCTCACGCTAACCCTAACCCTAACCCTGACCCTAACCCTAACCCTAAAACTCACCCTAATCCTCACCCTCACACTAACCCTAATACTAACACAAACCCTAACCATAGACCTAACCCTAACCCTCACTCTGACCCTAAACCTAAGCTTAACCCTCACCCTAATCCTAAACTTATCCCTAACCCTAAATGTAACCCTAAACCTAACCCTAACACTAACACTAAGCCTACACCCAAACCTTAACACTAACCCTAACCCTAAACATAAACCTCACCCTAACCTTAACCCTAACCCTCACCCTAACCCTAATTCTCACCCTAAACCTAAGCCTAACACTAACCCTAGCCCTCACCCTATACCTAACCCTCACCCTAACCTTCACCCTAATCCTAACACTAACCCTAACCCTAATCCTCACCCTAACCCTAACCCTAACCCTAATCCTCACCCTAACCCTAACCCTAACCCTCACCCTCACCCACATCCTAAACCTAACCCTTACCATAACCCTATACCTAAACCTCACCCTCACCCTAACTGTAACCCTATCTCTAATCCTAATCCAAACCCTAAACCTAGCCCTAACCCTAACCCTATACATAACCGTAAGCTTAACCCTAATCCTAACCCTAACCCTAATCCTAGTCCTAGCCTTAACCCTAGGCATATACCTAAACCTAACAATAAACTTAACGCTAACATGAACCTTAACCTAAACCCTAACCCTAACCCTAAGTGACCCTAATCCTAATCCTAAACCTAACCATGACCCTAACCCTAACACTCACCCTACCTCTCACCCTAACTCTAACCCTAAACCTAACACTTACCCTAACACTCACCCTCACCATAACACTAACCCTAAAACTAACCCTCATCCGAACCATAACCCTCACAGTAACCCTAACACTAACCCTAAACCTAACCCTAAAAAATAACATCTAATTCCTAACCCTAATCCTAACCATAACCCTAAGGGTCCCTAATCATAACACTAACCCTAACCCTAACCCTAAACCTAACCCTGACTTTAACCCTACCTCTCACCCTCAACCTAACCCTAACCCTAACCCTAAATGTAAGGGTCCCTAACACTAACCCTAATACTAACCCTAACTCTAACCCTACTCCTAGCCCTAACCCTAAGCATGCACCTAACCCTAACCCTAACACTAACGCTCACCCTAACATTAACCCTAACCCTAACCCTAACCATAACCATAACCCTAACCCTCACCATCACCCTGACACTCACACTAACCCTAACCCTAAGGCTAACCCTAACCCTAACCTTCACCCTCACCCTAATTCTAAGCCTAACCCTAACTTTAACCCTAACCCTAACCCAATCCTTAACCCTAACACTCACCCTAACCCTCACCCTAACCCACACCCGTATCCTAACCCTTACCCTAACCCTAAACTTAACCATAACCGTAACCCTAACCCTAAACCAAACACTAACACTAACCCTAACACTAACACTAATCCTCACTGTCATGCTCACCCTAAACCTCACCCTCACACTAACCCTAACACAAACACTAACACTAACCCAAACCCTAACACTAACCCTAACCCTCACCCTCACCTGTGGGAAGTGGCACACGGACCTGTCGGCTATACCTTCACTTCCTGGAATGGGGGTGTGACTGCAATCAGGCGTGGCTGCCCATGTGCCCCTACTGCTTAGCGGAAGCCTGTGCTGTGCATGCGCGGAAGCGTGCTGTTCTCCATTTTACTTCGTGATCGAGCGAGTGCCAGGTGCATGTACTGTGGGTGGCAGGAGATGATTGGTGGAGTGTTTGAGGCGGCCTATTCCTATTGGTGAGCTTGTACATATATACCCGGAGTAAGGAGGAAAGAAAAAGGAGAACCAGGAGAATAAAGAAGCTTCTTGCAACCAGTATCGTGTGTCGGATCCTTGCAGGCGAGGGTCGGCGCGCGATATCTGGCACCCAACGTGGGGCCCGGGAACTGAACCCAGCCAGTAAGTAATCTACAGGTAAGGCAGCCCCGTGAGGGTTCGATCTTAGCGTTAGGAGGGACATTAGGACCCCGATCCAGAATAGACGTCTATAGGTTCGCAGTAAGCGACAAGAGGATAACTAGGTTCGCCGAGAGCGATGATAGTTGTAATATGGGTTCCGAAGTTTCTCGGAACCGGATGGAATTTACCATCAAGGGATTACTCAAAGCCAATGGAACGCCTCTAAAGTTGGCCATTGTAAAAAAATTCATCCGGCTAGTGGAGGAGAGAGCCCCATGGTTTTTAGAGGTAGATATTATAGATGAGGAATCCTGGGGGAGATTAGGGAAGGCATTAAGAAGGACAGATGAGGTTTCGCCACTGCCTCCGGGCTGCTTGGCTGTGTGGGGGCTGATTAATTCCTGCTTGAGTTCCCCAAGGAATACTTTTAAACAGTCAACGGCCTTGGGTAATGAAATACTGAAGGAGGAACAAGAGCACCGCTCCAGTACCAGTAATGGCGGCGAGGCCTCTTTCTCGGAGGAGTCCGGGGAAGAAGAGGAAGTGGCTGGCAAAATGGCGGAGTTGTCCTTGGGGCCCCCACTGCCACTTCCTCCTTGTCCCACGGCTCCACCCTACGAGGCGCCGAGGCCGGAAGTGAGGCGGCATCCTATAGACTGGAATGAATCCCCCAGGACAGGGCATTTCTTTCCCGTAGTGGAGGATCAACAAAATCACAGATATCACCAACAGCTGGAGTTTAAACAAGTCAAAATGCTTAAAGAAACTGTGATGACGTATGGCCCTAGCTCTGCTTATACCCTCACGGTGGTTGAGATGATAGCGCAGCTCAACTTAATACCCCAGGATTGGGAAAACCTGGCCCGCTCCACCTTGTCCGGGGGGCAATATTTTGTCTGGAAGGCTGCCAATCAGGAATATTGCCGTGATACTGCACGGCGCAATGCAGAAGGTGGCCACCCGAATTGGACCGTAGATATGCTCACTAGTCAGGGACAGTATGATAACATTCAGGCTCAAATTGCATATGATGGGGCAGTTTACCAACAAATTGCCATGGCTGTGCAACGAGCATGGAAGGTTCTGTCCTAATGAGCCATTTGCAGACTTTGTTGATAGACTAATCAAAGCCGCAGGCCATGTATTTCCAGATGCGGAAAGCGCCATGCCATTGGTAAAACAACTTGCTTTTGAGCAAGCCAATAAGGCCTGCCGAGATGCTATTAGACCCTGGAAAGGAAAGTCCCTGACTGACTATATAAGAATATGCAAAGACATCGATGGCGCCTCCCTCCTGCAGAGACAGGTCCTGGCAACTGCCATAGTACAAGGACTCCGAGGAGCAAGGCCTAAAGCCAACCGCCAGGGGGCATGCTTTGCCTGTGGCCAAATGGGGCATCTAAAGGCTCAGTGCCCCAATCAACACAGCGACCCTTCGGCCGCCATAGCAACTCCTCGCCCAGGACTTTGCCCTAGATGTAAAAAGGGGAATCATTGGGCCAGTGAGTGCAGATCAGTTAAAGATAAAATGGGTAATATTCTTCCACCACAAGGGGCAAAAAACGGCCAGCGGGGCCCACCCCGGGGCCCCCAACAAATGTACGGGGTAGTACAGCAGGTCCCACGACAGTGGTTCTCGCCCTCCAGTGCCCAGGACATGAACCCTCAGGCTCCGACAGAGGAGAAATTATGGAACTCCGTGCCTCCACCAGAATGGTATTAACTCCGGAAATGGGCCCACAGGTGTTGCAAGCAACAATATCCCCCCCATTAAAAGGAGGTATAAAAGGATTAATAACTGGTCAGCCCAATATGGCCCTCCAGGGACTAATAGTGCATCCTCTAATTATTGACTCCCCAGGGGATCAGTGTCAGGCACTTGTGTCCACACAAAAGGGAATAGTTATTATAAACCCCAATGATTTAATTGGAAAGGTGCTATCTATTACTTTTTCCCATCCCGGTGTAGATCCGATGGCATACTTTGCTGTCGCCTTAAACAACAGGCCGTTATATCCATTAACCGTGGGGGGGCGCCCGATGACAGGGCTACTTGATACAGGAGCAGACAAGAGTATTATAGCAAGAAAGGACTTGCCAAAAGATTGGCCAGTAGTAAGAGCTCAGCAGACACTGAGAGGATTAGGAGAGAAAACTAGCCCGAATCAGAGCGCGGCCTCCCTTTCATGGAAAGACCAAGAGGGGCATCAAGGAATTTTTCAACCTTATATCGTTGACATACCTGTCTCCTTATGGGGGAGAGATGTTCTCGATGATATGGGGGCGATCTTAACCACTGACTTAGGAGACGATCCAGCCCTAAGACAAATGATGGGCAGATAACATTATACCGGCAGAGGATTGGGAAAGATCGGCCAAGGTATTATTTATCCTCCAGGAATAGCTCCTCCTAAAATTGATAGGGCCGGTTTGGGTTTTATCTAGGGGCCACTGCTGAGTACCAACCAATACCCATTCAATGGAAGAACAATGATCCCTGCTGGGTAAAGCAGTGGCCTCTCACTAAGGAGAAATTACAGGCAGCAAGGGAACTAGTGTTAGAACAATTACAAGCCAATAATATAAGACCATCCACTTCCCCGTGGAATACACCCATTTTCGTAATCAAGAAAAAATCTGGAAAATGGCGACTGTTACATGACCTGAGGGCTGTTAATGCACAAATGCTGCCCATGGGGGCAATTCAAAGGGGATTGCCAGTTGCTTCTGCCCTCCCAAAAGATTGGCCCACAATTATTATTGATATTAAGGATTGCTTTTTCTCCATCCTCCTTCATAAGGATGATTTTTGCCGCTTTGCCTTCACGCTTCCCGCGATTAATCATATGCACCCCGATGAGCGGTATGAGTGGGTGGTATTACCTCAGGATATGGCCAATAGCCCTACACTATGTCAGCTTTATGTGGCCCGGGCTTTATTAAAGGCTAGAAAAGGTTTCCCTCAAGTCCTTGTTTACCACTACATGGATGATATTTTGTTATGCTGCATTAATCAAAAGATGCTACTGCAGGCCCTCGAGGCGGTTAAAAAATGCCTCCAGTCATGTAAGTTAATCATTGCCCCGGAGAAAATTCAAATGGGTAAAAGTCAACAGTATCTAGGTGCAAAACTGTTACCCACATTAGTGCAGCCATTGAAATTTCACATTCAAGTAGACAGACTTCAGACCTTAAATGATTTTCAAAAATTGTTAGGGGATATAAATTGGATCAGGCCATACCTAAAATTATCCAATAGTGAATTGGCACCTTACCTTCATTTAATATATTAAAAGGTGACAGTGATTAGAATTCCCCTAGATACTTGACAGTTGAGGCGCATCAAGCATTGCAGAAGGTACAGGCGGGTTTACAAAACAGCCAGGTAAACAGAGTGGATCCAAGTAAGCCACTCGAATTCATGGTGATACCCAATGTGAGAGACCCTTTGGGGTATTATGGCAAGATGGCCCCATATGCCTAATTTATCTTAAACATACCCCCTCCAAAATATTGAGAACCTATCCCTCGGCTGTGGCCGCTGTCGTTTATGTAGGAGTGGAGAAAGCAATTGCCAGTTTTGGCTGCCAGCCGGCCTTAGTAGTAGTGCCATTTACTTCCCAACAAGTTCACTGGTTAATAAATAATGATGTTTGGGCAGTACTTTATTGTACAGTGACAGCCCAATTTGATAATCATTACCCCAAGCACCCGTGGCTTCAATTCCTCCTTAAGGTACCTATGGTGTTCCCTACTAGAACTTCAAGTAGACCATTGTCCAATTGCCCTACTGTATTTACTGATGGTTCCACCACCGGCATCGGGGCAGTAGTAATTCTGAATACTAATAAAGAGGAAAAGAAATATGTCCTGCCTACCACTTATTCCTCTGCTCAATTAGTTGAACTTGCCTCAGTGCTTTATGACTTTCAAATTGTGGGAGATAAACCCTTTAATCTTTTGTCTGATAGCCAGTATATAGTCAACTCGGTTAATATTTTGGAGGTGGTACCACACATCGATCAAAAGTCTGCCGCTGCCTCCTGTTTCCAGACTTTACAAGCCGTCATCCAGCAGCGGTCCGCTTCGTTTTTTATTTATTTATTTATTTTATTTTTTATTTTTATTTTTTTATTGTAATTAGTAAAAGGGTTACATGATATTTGCCAGATAGAAGGTGCATTAATTCACATACATTGATACCCTTTCACATGTCTTGGTACCCGTTTCCCTCCCCCCCACACCCCCCACCCGTCTTGGTTTTCCCCCCTTGCCTATCAAATTTCAAATATCCAAATACAAATAAGTTCAATATATCAGATAACAAAGTGAGATACTATACCAATATGAGATAACCAAGGGACAGCAAAGGAGATGAGAGACAACATAGTACATTAAGGACAACAATCATTCATTATATGGCTTTTGTTTCACTATCCTGGAGGTCCTTTCAATTAGCTTCACATTATATGTCCTTATGTATCAAGATTTTGCTCTATTGCAAATCTCTGCTAGTAGAGCCCAAGGTTTCTACTGATTATGACGAATGAGGGAAACCATTGAGCCTAAGTTCCTTTCAGTCTGGCTTACTTCACTTAATATGATTTTTTCTAAGTCTTTCCATTTCCTAACAAATGGGGCGATGTCATTCTTTCTGACAGAATCATAGAATTCCATTGTGTACAAATACCACAACTTGTTGATCCACCCATCAACTGAGGGACATCTAGGTTGGTTCCATATCTTTGCTATGGTGAATAGTGCTGCAATGAACATTGTTGTGCTAGTGGGTTTAGTATGTCCTTGTTTCTGGGTGGTTGGGTAAATGCCAAGTAGTGGAATTGCTGGGTTATAGGGGAGTTCTATGTTTAGCCTTTTGAGGCACTGCCATACTGCTTTCCATAGTGGTTGAACGAGTTTGCACTCCTACCAACAGTGTAGTAGTGATCCCTCCTGGCCACATCCCCTCCAGCATCTGTTGTCATTCATTTTCCTGATCTTGGCCATTCTAGCTGGAGTGAGGTGGAATCTTAGAGTTGTTTTGATTTGCATTTCTTTTATGACCAGAGATGTGGAGCATTTCTTCATGTGTCTATAGGCCATTTTTGTTTCTTCTTCAGAGAAGACTCTCTTTAAGTCTTTGGCCCATTTTTAATGGGATGGTTGTTACTTTGGAGGTTAGTTTTGGAGTGATTCAATTTTTTGAGTTGTTGATATATTTTAGATATGAGGCCTTTGTCCGTTGTTTGGTTGGTGAAGATCTTCTCCCACTCTGTAGGCTTCCTGATTAGTTTACTAGCTATGTCCTTTGCCATACAAAAGCTCTGCAGTTTAATGCAGTCCCACTTATCCAGCCTTTCTCTGATTTGTTGTGATTCTTGGTCTTTATTAAGAAAGTTTCAACCTGTGCCAAGGAGCCTAGTGTATCTCCTATTCCTTCCTGTAGAGTTTTCAGTGTGTCAGCTTTTACCTCCAGGTCTTTGATCCATTTGGAGTTAATTCTAGTGCAAGGTGACAAAGAAGGATCCAGCTTTAGTTTTCTGCAGGTGCTTAACCAGTTCTGCCAGCACAACTTGTTGAAGAGGCTGTCTTTCTTCCATTCTATTTTTTTGGCTCCCTTGTCAAAGATTAGGTGGCCATAGGTCTGTGGTTTAATATCTGGGTCCTCAGTTCTATTCCATTGGTCTTCAGGCCTGTTCCTGTGCCAGTACGAAGCTGTTTTGAGATTTATAGCTCTGTAATAGAGTCTAAAGTTTGGAATTGAAATTCCTCCAGCGCTGTTCTTTCTGCTAAGAAGTGTTTTTGCTATACGGGGTCTTTTATTATTCCATATGAAATTTTGGATTGCCTCTTCTATTTCTTTAAAGAATGACATTGGGATGTTGATGGGTATTGTATTGAATTTGTAGATAGCTCTTGGCAAAATTCTCATTTTCACAATGTTGATTCTTCCAATCCAGGAGCATGGGAGGTTTTTCCATTTCCTTAGTTCTGCTTTAATTTCCTTTTTTAGGGTTTTAAAGTTTTCATCAAAAAGGTCCTTTACATTCTTAGTTAAGCTAATTCCTAGGTACTTTATTTTCTTTGAGGCTATTGTGAAAGGAGTTTCTTTCCTGATTATTGCCTCGTTCCTCTCACTGTTGGCATAAAGGAAGGCAGTTGATTTTTGAGGGTTGATTTTATAGCCCGCTACTCTTCCAAAGCTTTGAATCAGCTCAAGGAGCTTGGGAGTAGAGTCTATAGGATTCTTTAAATACAGAATCATGTCATCTGCAAAGAGGGATAGTTTTATTTCCTCTTTCCCTACTTGGATCCCCTTTATGCTTGCTTCTTGCCTTATTGCACTGGCTAGGAATTCTAGTACTGTGTTAAAGAGGAGTGGAGAGAGTGGGCATCCTTGTCTTGTTCCTGATTTTAGAGGGAATGGCTTTAGATTTTCACCATTAAGTGTAATACTAGCAGTGGGTTTCTCATACACAGCCTTTATTACATTGAGGAATGCTCCATGGATTCCTAGTTTCTCCAGAGCTTTTAACATAAAGGGGTGTTGGATCTTGTCAAATGCCTTTTCCGCGTCTATTGAGACAATCATGTGATTTTTGTCCTTGCTTCTGTTGATGTGTTGAATTATATTAATTGATTTGCGTATGTTGAACCAGCTTTGCCTCCCTGTGATGAATCAAGTTTGATCATAGTGTATAATTTTTTGATGAGTTGTTGTAGACGGTTGGCCAGTATTTTGTTGAGAAGTTTTGCATCGATGTTCATCAAAGATATGGGTCTATAGTTCTCTTTCTTTGATGAATCTCTGTCTGGTTTGGGGATCAGGGTTATACTGGCTTCATAGAATGAGTTTGGTAAGGAACCTTCATTTTCAATTTTGTTGAAGAGCTTGAGGAGTATTGGTGTGAGCTCTGCTTTGAAGACCTTATAGAATTCAGCTGTGAATCCATCTGGCCCTGGGCTTTTCTTAGGTGGAAGTTCTCTAATTGCCATTTCTATTTCAGAGCTTGAAATAGGCCTGTTGAGTTGGCTTAGTTCTTCTTGGTTCAGTGTGGGTATGTTAATATTGGCTAGGAATTCATCCATTTCATCTAGATTCTCAAATTTGTTGGCATAAAGGTTTGAGAAGTATTCCCTCATGATATTCTGGATCTTGGTAATTTCTGTCGTGATATTACCATTTTCATCTGTGATTTTGTTTATTTCGATATGCTCTCTTCTTTTTTTGGTAAGATTTGCTAAGGGCTTGTCAATTTTGTTAATTCTTTCAAAGAACCAACTCCTTGTTTTGTTGATTCTTTCTATAGTTTTTTTGGATTCCAAATCATTTAATTCTGCTTTGATTTTAATTATTTGCTTTCTTCTACTGAGATTAGGGTTGGTTTGTTGCTCTTTTTCCAGGAGCTTAAGGTGAGACATTAACTTATTGGTTTGCAAATTTTCCAACTTGTTGTTGTAGGCACTCAGCGCTATAAATTTTCCTCTGAGTACTGCCTTTGCTGTGTCCCAAAGGAGTTGGTATTTTGTGTGCTCCTTACTGTTAAATTTCATAAACTGTTGGATTTCTGTTCTGATCTCTTCGATGACCCATTGGTGATTCAACAATGTGTTGTTCAGTCTCCATGAGTTACAGGGTTTTCGTTGGTGAAGATGTGTGTTCAGTTCCAGTTTGATGCCTTTGTGGTCTGAGAGTGTGCATGGAATAATTTCTGTGTTTCTGAATCTGTCCAGGTTTGTTTTATGGCCTAACATGTGATCTATTTTTCAAAATGTTCCATGTGCTGCTGAGAAAAACGTATATTGTGTCATTGCTGGGTGGAATATTCTGCAGATGTCTGTTAGATCTAGTTGGTCTATATAGTTGTTCAGTTCTAAGGTTCTCTGTTGAGTTTTTGCCTTGTTGATCTGTCCATAGGTGAAAGTGGTGTGTTAAAGTCACCGACAATCACTGTATTTCGATCTATGTATGGTTTCAGTGTAAGTAAAGTTTGTTTGATGAAGTTTGGAGCTCCGGGATTGGGTGTGTAAATATTCAGGATCGTTATGTCTTCCTGGAGGAAAGATCCCTGGAGGAAAGATCCCTTTAGTAGTATGTAGTAACCTTCTTTGTCTTTTCTTACTAATTTTGGTTTGAAGTCTATTTTATCTGATATGAGGATGGCAACTCCAGCCTGTTTATGGGGGCCGTTAGCTTGATAGAGTTTATTCCAACCTCTCACTTTCAAAAGATGCTTGTCTTTTGGGGTAAGATGTGTCTCTTGAAGACAGCAGAACGATGGCTCTTGCTTTTTGATCCAACTAGACAGCCTATGCCGTTTAATTGGAGAGTTGTGTCCATTGATATTGAGAGTTAGGATTGAGAGATATTTATTAGGTCCTACCATTTTTAAAAGCTTTTATTTGGGCCTGTGTCTTGACAGTTCTTGTGGTCCTTAGGTGGTATGCTGTTTAGGTGCCATTTCTTTCCCTATATTGCATTTATTTTGGTTTTCTATGTATAGAACATCTTTCAGAATTCTCTGTAGTGTTGGTTTTGTTGCGACATATTGTTGCAGCTTTTCCCTGGAATGGAATGTTTTTATTGTTCCCTCAGTTATGAATGAGAGCTTGGCTGGGTACAGGATTCTTGGTTGGTAGTTATTTGACTTAAGGGCATGACATATATGCTTCCAGTCACTTCTTGCTTGCATGGTCTCTGCTGAGTAATCTGGGGTTATTCTGATTGGTTTTCCTTTATAGGTTACTGAACCCTTTTCCCTGGCTGCCTTTAGGATCCTTTTTTTGGTTTCTACTGATCCAGTTCGGATTACGATGTGGCGGTGAGATGTTCTTTTCTGGTCAGGTCTGTTTGGGGTTCTAAAAGCTTCTTGTATCTGGATGGGTCTGCCCTTCTGGATATTTGGGAAATTCTCTGAGATGATTCCTTGAAGTATATTTCCAATACCATTGACCTCTTTCTCCAGACCCTCCTCAATACCAATTAGCCTTAAATTAGGCTTCCTAATTGTATCTTGGACCTCCTGAAGCGCTCTCTCATTTTTCCTCGATTTGGATTGACTCATTTTCTGTTCTTTCTCTATAATAACTAAATTATTTTCAGCCCCGGAAATTCTCTCCTCTGCATTGTCTAACCTGCTATCAAAGCTATCTACTTTATTTTTCATCTCCCTTGCTACTAATTGCTCATTTTTGATGCCTTGCATCTCTTCTTTTAGATCATGTATGGATTTCTTTAGCTCCTTGATTTCCATTTGAGTGGTTAGCTCAGTAGCTTTATTTTCTTTGAACATTTGCTCGAGTTCGGTCACCTTTTTATTTGTGGATTCTATGAATTCATCCATCTTTCTTTGAACAGCCTTTATTATGGCCTCCTTTATGGCTTCTTCTTTTTTACTTATTGTTGGGGACCGACTGTGGGGTCAATGACCTTGGACCTGACCTTGGACCTACACAACTGTATACACAAGGAAGTAACTCTTATCATGATGACTTTAAGCAATGTCAATCAGCTCTTATCATGATGACTTTAAGCAATGTCAATCAGTTCTTATCATGATGACTTTAAGCAATGTCAATCAGTTCTTATCATGATGACTTTAAGCAATGTTAATCCTTTCTCATTTATCCTATATGTGATTTGTTTACTATTTTGTATGAATGTAGCCTCTGGCAACTCCCTAGTTTTAAGAAGAGTATTTAAGGTCGGAACTTAAAATAAACGAGGGAGTCTCTTAGGTGGCAGTCTGGAGCTCACAGTCTTCTTGGACTGCTGACTTGGGCTGTAGTCCTCCCGAACTCCATCTGTTTGTCTCTCTTCTATTTTTTCCTAGTCCTTGCCCCTATTTCAGGAATCCCAATCTGCGAACCCTGGTTTGCTGCCGGCTGGCCCCGGCAACTGTCGCCCGAACAGGGACCTGAAAATCTGGGACAAGGTGAAGGACCCCCCCTGTGGTGAGTAACACGTCGTAGGACTATTAGGAGAGTGTATAGTCAGGAGAAAAAATTATGGGTCAAGTTAATAGCTATATGTCATATTTACCGATCTTAACAGGCCTACTTGAAGCCCACGGAATGTGGGTGGAAAAAGGGGTACTTCAGAGCTTCCTACAGTTTCTCGACGAGGCATGCCCGAGGTCTATAGAGGAGGAATTCCAAAAAGCCTGGCAGCGGATAGGAAAAAGAATTAAAGATTATTATAATGTATATGGCCCCGAAAAGACCCCAGTAGAGGCTATTGATGTATGGAATTTAGTAAGTGAAGGCATAGATCCTCAACATGAGAATGCTGAACTTGAATTAAGGGAACTTTATGAATTAAAGGACCCTTCTGAAAAACCTGAGGCTGAGCCATATGCCGCAGCCCAAGAGAGTCTAAGTGAGATTTTGAAAAGGGAACAACAACCAGTAGATATTGAGTATCAGAATTCAAATTTTAATATGAGGGAGGAAAGTTATGATGAGCCGATGGAGGACCGGATAGCTACAATAGAAAAGAGGTTAGAAGAAATGCTACATCTACTATCTAAAATGGGGATAGAGCAGAGAGCCCCCCCAGAAGTAGGAAATAAATATGACCCTCAGGCCACTATGGTGTCTGATTCTAAACCTTATCCCTCACACCCACCGCCTCCGGCTGCAGCCTTACGGCCTCAATCCCTTTTCCAAGCTTTCAAGCCTAAAGGCCCTAGCAATAAGTCCCTTTTAACAGGCACTACAACCAGGCACAGTGCATCGCAATTAAACCTGGCTCAGGCTGCTAGAGAGAGGGAAGATATTTCAGAGCCTCGATGCTTCCCTAGTTTAGTTGATCAGGATGAACAAGTATACCATCAACCTGTTACTGTTAAACTATTGCAGGATTTAAAGAGTGCCTGCTCCCAATATGGGCCAACTGCCCCTTTTACTCAAGTAATATTAGAGGCCGCGTGTGCTGGTATTGTATGCCCAAATGACTGGAAGCGGCTTGCCAGAGCATGCCTTAGTGCGGGAGAGTACTTATTATGGGAGACAGAGTTCACTGCACAGTGTCGGGCTAAAATTGAAACAAATAGGTCTAAGAACCTGCCTTACACTTTTGATCAGTTGTTAGGAGAGGGAATCTATAAAAACACTGAAGATCAATTGGGTTATGCAAAGGAAGCCTATTTACAAATAAATGCTGCGGCAAAAGAGGCTTGGAAAAGGTTACGTAATTCCAATCGTACAAAAAATTTAGTAGAAGTTAAACAGGGACCGAATGAACCTTATCTAGAATTTTTGTCTCGATTAATGGAGAATGCAGACCACCTAGTACAAGATGAGAACGCAAGGAATATTATAGTTAGACACATAGCCTATGAAAATGCCAACGCCGCCTGTCAGGCGGCTATCAGACCCCATAGGAATAAGGGAGGAATCACGGACTTTATTTCACTATGTGCTGATATTGGACCCTCCCATGTACAAGGCCTTACTTTAGCCGGCGCTCCTCAAGGAAAGACTGCTACTGAATTTCTAAAATATAGAGGCCAGAGGCCAGAGGCCCGGGCTGCTAGACCCCCAGGGCGTTGCTTCTCTTGTGGACAAATAGGACATTGGATGACGCAAGGCCCACGCCAGGCCAGGTTAAAGAGAGAAAAATTACCTGGCACATGTCCACGCTGTGGTAAAGGGAAGCACTGGGCTAAAGATTGCAGGTCAAGAACAGATCGCAATGGCCGCCCGCTTTCGGGAAACTGGAGAAGGGGCCAGCCTCTGGCCCCGCAAAACCATGGGGCAGTCCCTCCCTCTTCTCGGCCACAAGTAAATCTTCTAACAACCCCCCAAAATCAGTCTCCAGCCTCTTCCGTGCCACCCCAGGCAGCGCAGGATTGGACCTCTGTTCCTCCACCTGCTCAGTATTGACCCCAGAGATGGGGACACAAGCTCTCCCCACGGGGGTCTTCGGTCCCCTTCCCCCGGGAGTGGCTGGATTGCTGTTAGGGCGAAGTAGCTCAGCCCTTAAAGGGATACAGATTACACCTGGCAAATTGACCAGGATTTCACTGGAGAAATCAAAGTTATGGCCTCTGCCCCGAAACACGTAGTATCAATCCCAGCCGGTCAAAAATTAGCACAACTAATACTTGTCCCTTTATCTCATGGGGAGACTGCTAATTCTTCTACCCCATGCGGACAGAGAGGATTTGGATCCTCTGATATCTATTGGGTACAAAGCATAAAACAAGAGAGGCCTGAGATGACTATATTTATACAAGAAAAACCCTTTAAAGGAATATTAGACACAGGAGCGGATGTGTCTGTAATATCTAAAAAGCATTGGCCAGCCCAATGGCCCCTGACAACCTCTATGACTTCCCTACAGGGGATTGGGCAAGCAACTGACCCACAGCAGAGCAGTGCGATCCTTGTTTGGAGAGATGAGGAAGGGCACTCTGGTCATTTTCAGCCATTTGTCCTGGATCATCTGCCAATTAATTTATGGGGTCGTGATATCATGGAAAAAATGGGAGTGTATATGTTTAGTCCTAGTGCTGCGGTCACTAAGCAGTTACTTGATCAAGGCCTCCTCCCCTTTAGGGGACTAGGCCGAGCAGCACAGGGGGAGCTAGAGCCACTCCAACCCCAGTCTCACCCCCCGAGGCAAGCATTAGGGTATTCTTTAACGGGGGCTGTTGTTTGTCCTGCCCCTCATGCTGATCCCATAAATTGGCTCTCGGAAGAACCGGTATGGGTCGAACAGTGGCCTCTTTCTCTAGAAAAGATCATTGCAGTTCAGCAGCTGGTACAGGAACAGATAGACTTGGGACATGTGGCCCCTTCTAACTCTCCATGGAATTCTCCAATTTTTGTTATAAAGAAAAAGTCAGGTAAATAGAGGCTGTTACAGGATCTGAGAAAGATAAATGCAACTATGGAACTGATGGGAGCCTTACAGCCCGGCTTGCCTTCCCCCATGGCAATCCCAAAGGATACTTATAAGATTATTATAGATTTGAAGGATTGTTTCTATACTATACCCCTGGCGCCTCAAGACTGTAAGCGCTTTGCCTTCAGCGTCCCCTCTGTTAATTTTAAAGAACCCATGAAGCGATATCATTGGCTTGTGCTCCCACAGGGCATGGCAAATAGCCCAACTTTATGTCAAAGTTTGGTAGCTAGAGCCATTTCTTCCACCCGTGAAAAATTCTCTTCTGTTTATATTGTTCATTATATGGACGACATCTTGTTGGCTTGTTCTGACCCTACCGTCGTACGACAAGCCTTTGGACAACTAAAGCAAGATCTGAGCCGCTTTGGCCTTATAATAGCAGCTGAAAAGGTTCAGGAACATCCCCCTTTTACGTATTTAGGCCATATATTAGGCCCACACTATTTTAAAAGCCAAAAAATACAATTAAAAACTTCACACTTAAGAACTCTTCATGATTTTCAGCAATTTTTAGGAGATATAAATTGGCTTCGGCCTTATTTAAAGCTGTCCACTGGAGAGTTAAAACCCCTCTTTGATCTCTTAAAAGGAGATACCAACCCTACATCCTTGCGCAATTTAAATCCCGACGCCGAGAGGGCCATCCAAATCGTAGAAAAGGCAATTCCCCAGCAACAAGTGAACTATTGTGACTACTCTAAACCATGGGGAGTTTACATTTTAGCTTCTTCTCACTCCCCAACTGCTGTATTGTGGCAGCATGGCCCACTTTTATGGCTTTATCTACCATCAACACCCGGCAAAGTGCTGACCCCCTACTACGAATTGGTAGCTAATCTGATACATATGTGCCGAGTGGATTCCCGTAAATATTTAGGTCAGGAACCTCATTTTATCTGTGTCCCATATAATTCACAACAACAAGATTGGCTATTCGCCCATTGCGATTCTTGGGCCATTGCTTGGGCCAATTATACGGGAAAAATTTTGCATCACTACCCATCTAACAAACTCCTCCAATTTGCTGCGTGTCATACTTTCCTATTTCCTTCCATAGTACGGGCCTCGCCTTTATCTTCTGCCGCTTTAGTATTTACAGACGGATCCTCTAATGGAACGGCTGCTTTGACCATTAATGGGAAAACTCAATCTTGGGTTACTGGTTTTTCCTCCGCCCAAGAGGTAGAGTTAGAGGCTGTTTTACAAGCACTCGTCCTGTTACAAGACGAGCCCTTTAACTTATACTCAGACAGCCAATATGTAATTCGTGCTCTTCAAGTCATAGAAACTGTTCCCTTTATTGGAACTACTAACTCCAATATCCAGACCCAATTTCGCCAAGTACAAACTTTGCTTTGTTCTCGCAACCACCCCTGTTTTTTTGGCTTCATTCGAGCTCACACTAATCTTCCTGGCCCTTTAAGTGAGGGTAACGCAGTTACTGATTCTTCCACCAGAGTTTATTTAACTCAAGTTGAACTTGCTAAGCAGTCACATGCCATCCATCATCAAAACAGCCGAGCCTTGCGCCGACAGTTTAAATTATCTAGAGAAGCGGCACGTCAAATAGTTAAAACTTGCTCCAACTGTGTGCCCTTCTCACCAGCTCCTCATTTAGGTATAAATCCACGAGGACTGCTTTCTAATCACATTTGGCAGATGGATGTCACACATGTTCCATCATTTGGCTGATTAAAATATGTTCATGTTACTGTAGATACTTATTCTAATTTTATCCTAGCCACCCCCCTTGCTGGGGAAGCTACTAAACATTGTATTTCTCACTGCATTCGATGTTTTGCTGTGATGGGGATTCCCTCGCAAATAAAAACAGATAATGGCCCTGGCTATGCAGGCCAAGCATTTCAATCCTTCTGCCATTCTTATAATATCACTCATATTACAGGCATTCCTTACAATCCTCAAGGTCAAGGCATCGTGGAGAGAGCTAATGGATTATTAAAACATCAAATTGCTAAAATACAGAAAGGAGAGTCTATCCCGCTACCCCTGTGAATATACTTAATCATGCTTTATTTGTTTTAAATTTTTTGAATCTGGATTCAAATAATTTATCTGCTGCTCAGCGATTCTGGGAAAAAAGAGAGCAGCGTGCTTTTGCCTTAGTAAAATGGAAGGATCCCCTAACTGGTGCTTGGCACGGACCAGATCCTGTTCTAACCTGGGGTAGAGGCCATGTATGTGTTTTCTCACAGGAAGAAAATGATGCCCGCTGGCTGCCCGAACGCTATGTTCGGATTGTGGAGAGTGACAGTGGTCATCCAAGCAGCGACCCACTGGACATTCACCCCCAACCCTCCAGTAATGCATCCAGTAATGCGGAAAAGACCTGAATTCATGTTTTTGTGTTAAGTGTAAAAGTCTCTGTTTCTTTGTCTTGTTCATGTTACATATTTTTTCTTGTCCAGTTTTGTCTTTGAAATTGGTACCAGTTTTAAATATGGATCCTTATGTTTTTTCTAAAGTTTTGTTTTGAACCTGGTTCTCACCTGCAAGAGTAAAATTGGCAAAGCTCTCTTGACACAAACTTCCGGAAAATGAATGGCCAATATTAATTTTGTGCACTTTAAAATCTTTGAGTATGAATGTGTGTGAATGAGTGAGTGAACATGTTCAAGGTTTAATCAAGAAAATCATTTAGGTTTGAATTATTGCATTGTTTTAAAGAGGAGGGAGAATGGAATGTTAGATCAAAAAAAAATGAACTTGATGCTTGTATGACAGCTCTTAAGTCCCATTTAGAAGGTCGAATCAGTAGATTGGAGAGAGAACTCCGAGAGCATCAAGGGAGGCACTTAGAGCCGAAAAAAGAGCCTCAAGAACCTACTAGTAAGGTCCCAGAACAGCAGAGACAGATCACGTTGAAAACTACTGCAGCTTCTGAAGAATGAGGAATTGCCAGCACTTCAGATCCACCAACAGCCAATATCAAGCCAACTGCTGTTGTTTCTACTCCAAGTAAAGTGACAACTGAAGCTATGGTTGGGAACAAATCAACACCTATGGCCAGTAGCCGTCCAATGGTCACATCTGCAACAGTCACCAATCGAACAACTCCGCAGATCTAAGCCCCAGATGGATGAATTCCCCCCCGAGAGGAATCGCAGTCAAGGATGGGATAAGAGGGGACGCTCTCTGACCAACCTAAGACAGGGCCTTCAGCTTGATCTGAAGAAGTTCCCCATGACGGGTAAGGCAGAGTCAGCGATCCACCCAACCTAAGACAAGCAAGTCGCATCTTTTAAAAGAAAGACGGGGGAGATGTTGGGGACCGACTGTGGGGTCAATGACCTTGGACCTGACCTTGGACCTACACAACTGTATACACAAGGAAGTAACTCTTATCATGATGACTTTAAGCAATGTCAATCAGCTCTTATCATGATGACTTTAAGCAATGTCAATCAGTTCTTATCATGATGACTTTAAGCAATGTCAATCAGTTCTTATCATGATGACTTTAAGCAATGTCAATCAGTTCTTATCATGATGACTTTAAGCAATGTTAATCCTTTCTCATTTATCCTATATGTGATTTGTTTACTATTTTGTATGAATGTAGCCTCTGGCAACTCCCTAGTTTTAAGAAGAGTATTTAAGGTCGGAACTTAAAATAAACGAGGGAGTCTCTTAGGCGGCAGTCTGGAGCTCACAGTCTTCTTGGACTGCTGACTTGGGCTGTAGTCCTCCCGAACTCCATCTGTTTGTCTCTCTTCTATTTTTTCCTAGTCCTTGCCCCTATTTCAGGAATCCCAATCTGCGAACCCTGGTTTGCTGCCGGCTGGCCCCGGCAACTTATCACCTTGTTTATGGTTTCCTCTTGTTCAGCTATGGCTTCCTCCCTTATCTCTTTCTTTATATTTTCACATTTTTCATTAATGATGTTTACCAATTGCATTTGTACAGCACTTGGAAGACTCTCCTCTAGGTTTGCCAGTGACTGTTCCATTGGCTGTTTACATTGGGTGGGGGAGGTGGGAGGTGTTGTTTCTTGATTTGACATTTTTCTTGAGTTTCTTTTTCTGTCCATTTGAAAATGGGAGCAAGATTAGTACTAAACACGATTATAGTTTTTCAGATATGTCCAACCTATACCTCTGTAGCTGGCAGACTCTAGATGTTCACAAGTTTTGATTGGTGTTATCACTCTTTCTTTTTGTGCAGTTACGGACTAGTCTAATTATTCACTGATAAGCGATTTATATCCAAAACAATAAGCCTCTCAATCCAATCTCTATTGTCTTTAAGTCCCTCTGAGCCTAGGGAATGATTAAACACCTAGATATACAATGTTGCTCAACAGCCATCAAGTGTAGATCCATGTAGTATAAGGGTTGAAAGAGGAGCAGAGGTCCAGAGATAGAGAAATAGAATGAGAGAGGTCAGGGGGTAAGTAGGTAGAGTATTTGAGTACAATGTTTGGAAAGTATTAGAATAAAACTTATGTGTTGCTGCCCGACTAGCTCTTAGCCTAACCAGTGGCCTCACAGTGGACCATGGGATGGATCTGCGAGCTTCCGTCTGAGCGTGGTTGGCGGACGTTTTCCTGTGCTGCTTCCAGGGGCGGCCCCAAGCCAAGGGTCTGGGGATTGAGAGTTTCAGGAGCCCTCAGCAGGACCAGCAGGAGGCCCCTCTGTTCCCAGGGGCAGGGCCCAGCTGGGGACGTGGGCTCCAAGGGCGGAGCTGCGCCTTTTTGGTTCTCAGAAGGGGAACTTGGCTGCTGGTCGGCCCTTCAGATCCCTGCTGTGTTTCCACTGCTTTGTCAGAGTCTGTGACTGTGGGGGGGGCCCTCGGTGGTGTCTTGCTCAGGATTCCCAGCTGGAGGATGCCCCGCTCGAGACTTGAGGGGGGGGCAGATGCTGGCTCCTATTTACCCGCACCCCCTACCCACTGTTGTAAGGCAGGGTCCCAAAGTCCTCCACTCTCCAGATCCAGTGGCCTGGGTGAGGAGCCTGGTGGGCGGGTGGGAGCTGGGACAGCTCCGCCTCCCCTGGTGGGGTGCTGAGTCTTAGGGTCCGCCCACTCGTCAGTCTCCAGTCAGAGGGCTGGGGGTTGAGCCCGTTGGGCGGGTGGGAGTTGGGGCAGCCCTGCCTCCCTTGGTGGGGTGCTGGGACTTATGGGTAGCCCACCTGTCAATCTCCAGTCAATGGCCTGAGGGAGGGGGCTGTTGAGGGGAGGGACAGGATTCTAAATTCCTTGCCCCCCTGCTCCCGCCAGTCTTTCTCGGGCGGGGTGTTGGGGTCTGAGTTAAGTTCTATTACTTGGCATCCTCTCCGCTTTCCCGATGTGGTTGGGGACGCGCTGTATGCGTCCGTCTGCGGGAGCTCCTCGGTGGTGGGGAGTCTTTCACTCCCCTTGGGTCCCCGCCGCCGCCTGTGTTCTGCATCTGGGTTCCACCGCTTGCTGTTCTGGTTCTGTGTCTGGGTTCCGCTGCTTCCGCCGTTCGCTGGCCCCGTTCTGTGCTGGTTTCTGCAGCCGTTGGGCTCCCAGCCTGGTGCCCTCCACTGCCGCCAGTTTTCGTGGGTTAGAGCCGGTGCCCAGCCCCGCTTTCCCCGCGTGGAGCCGGTGCCAGCTCAAGCTGCTGTTCGCGGCTTGGTCTGGCGCGGCTTTCAGCGGCTTTGGGCGAGAGGTGGGGGAGGGGTCCTCGTGTTCCGAATTCTTTGAGAAAGTTGGATGTGAGCTTTATCTGGATTTCTTTTCCGGTTTGAGTCCTTCTCCGTTGCTTTTTGAGTTTGTTGTTGTGGATTTCTTTAAATAGTTGGCTCGTGGGACTCCCTGGTTCTCTCTTTTTGTCAGAGAAAGCTAGGTAGCATCCCTATTGTCTCGGCGCCATCTTCCTTCCTCCACTTCATTTTTTATTGGCCATATTAGAGCTCATACTCAATTGCCAGGTCCTCTCACGGTAGGGAATACCTTGGCAGATTCGTTGACAAAAACTATTTTTTTGTTTTTCCCAACTGGAGCAGGCAAAATTGTTTCATTCTCAATTTCATGTTAATTCTGCTGCGTTGCGGCAGCGGTTTACTGTTTCCCGTGCAGATGCACGTAATATTGTCAAATCCTGCATGCATTGTGCACCTTTATTGTCTCAACCCTCCTTGGGAGTAAATCCGCATGGAATACTGCCCAACCATATCTGGCAGATGGGTGTTACCCATTATCCCTCTTTTGGAAAATTACAATTTGTTCATGTAAGTATTGATACCAGCTCGGGCATCATTATGGCCACACCTATGGCTGGAGAAAAGACCAGCCATGTAATCCAGCACTGTCTTTATTCCTTTGCTGCCTGGGGGATACCTAAAATGTTAAAAACTGATAATGGTCCTGCCTATACATCTAAAGCATTTAATTCCTTTCTTTCCTGTTTTGGTATTCGACTGACTACAGGAATTCCTTATAATCTGCAAGGTCAGGCCATCATTGAACTCGCTCATCGAACCATAAAAAGTATGTTTTTAAAACAAAAAGGGGGAATAGGAGGCCATTATAAAAGCCCAAAAGACATAGTTAATATTTCCCTCTTTACTTTAAATTTTTTAAATTTGGATGAGGACGGTCACTCGGCCATGGATAGACATAATACCCCTGCATTGGAGCAACGCTCCTGGGTTCTTTGGAAGGACAATGTTACCTTGCAATGGAAGGGACCAGATCTGGTTCTACATAGGGCACGGGGAGCGGTATGTGTTTTTCCGCAGGCGAAGCCGACACCGATATGGGTGCCGGAGCGACTCACTAGACCTGTATCACCGCCAGATGAACATGTGGATCCGGAAGGTTTGGATGCTGGGAGTAATAATTCTTCTACTCCAGCCAACGGAGGGGACTGCACACCGGACCCTGTGGACCATCCTGAAAACATTTCCTTTACCAATGCCGCTAACTAATTCTACCAAAGTGTATCCTTTTCTGTTTACCACTAATTGTTCTTGGGGATTGCCTTGCATTAGTAATAATTTAGAATCTCATATTTTTAATGCTTCAAGCTATGTGTTAGAAGGATCTTTATGTCTGTCCATTAATCGTACAGCACCTTGTACACTTTTAATTACTCATCCTCTTTTTCCCCGCCATTGATGTTTCCCAGATGCCGGGGTCATGTTAATTGGCCCCATGAGTGGACAGATTGTTAAAGTAATCGCTATTCACCGTTGGCGCATGGTTGTATATTTACCCCAAAAATTGTTACCTTTGTGAATTCTACCTTTAATGGCCTTAATTTACATAGACAGCAGTTAGGACTTATGGGGACCCTAAACAGCACAGGCCAGAAAACCCTTTTGATATGTGGCTATTGTGTGGGTCACACAGTTGTATGACCATGAATGCAGCTGCCTTGTTATTGGGAGGGGCCTTAAAAAAACTGCTCTTATCATTTTAATGGACTGGGATCCCCCATTGCTCGGAGGGCCAGCAGTGTCAGTCCAGTGTTTGGAATGACCCTTTATCAGGGATATTGGGTTTTGAAGAAGGGAGGGTCAATTTAACTACATGCAACCCTGTGATCAGTTTTGCACCCACTCCAGTATGTGTTTGGCCCCCATTTATGTTTCTAATTTTTAATTTTACAGAACCAACCCTCAATTGCAGCAGCCAAAGATGTATCCTGACTCAGTGCTGGAATGGATCCTGACATGATAATGCCGTTGTAATGAGGTTGCCGGTTTTTCTACCCATGCTTGCCATAGTGGATGAGTATAGCCTGTCGGTTGTCCTACGAGAAAAGAGAGATTTTGGCGTCATGGCTTTAATTGCATCTGTGGTCCTTGCTGCAGCCGCAGCTACTGCCGCTGCGGTATCCTTGGCTACCGCCATTCCAACCGCCACCGCTCTCAATCACTTGGCAGAAAATACTGCGCAAGCCCTAACCACCCAAGTCTGGACTAATCTTCATCTTCATCGTGGACTTATGATGTTGAACCAGAGAGTTGACCTCCTTCAAGAGCAAGTGGATCTGTTGTATGAGTTAACAGGGAAGGGGTGTATTTCAACCTTGAGGGGACTTTGTGTAACTTCAGTAGCCTTTGACAATGCGAGCCGAGCGGCGAACTTATCCAGGGAACTGGGTCGTCCAACTGGGTTGGAACTTGGACCACTGAGTTTGATAATCTTACTAATCAGTTGCGTGGGGAAATTTATGCTGTTAATGCTACTAGGGTAGAAATAATGTCTTTGTCCTGGATGTCCTGTGCCTTCTCCTTTGATAAGGAATGGGCCAGAATTACCGCAGTAGTATGCCTGTTGGGGTGTGGTTTGATTGCAGTGTTACTGGTCATGTGTAAGTTGCGCGCGCGCATGTCACAGAAGAAGACCATTGTGAGGCAGGCCTTTGCCACCCTGTCAGCAGGAGAGTCCACGCAAGTATGGCTCAGCATGATGGATCGGTAGTCAAAGACAGGTAAGGAAGGGAGTGGGAACCTATTAAACTAAGACAGACGCTGCAACAGAGCCTTGCAGGTTGATCAATGACGGGTAAGAATGTCTCCCGACTCCCCCACCTAAGACAGGCACGATCCCTTGCTTAATTTAAGAAAAAAGGGGGACTCACCCTCACCCTAACCCTAACCCTCATCCTCAACCTAACCCTAACCCTAACACTAACCCTGACCCTAACACTAACCCTCACCATAACCCTAACCCTAAACCTTACCCTAACTCTAAACCTAACCCTAACACTAAACCTAAGGGTCCCTAACCCTAACCCTATTCCTAAACCTAACCCTAACCCTAGTCATACCCCTAACTTTATCCATAAACCTAACAATAACCCTAACCCTAACGCTAACCATAACCTTATCCCTAACCTTAACCCTAACAATACCATAAACAACACACTCATGCTAAACCTCACCCTAACTCTCACCCTAAACCTACCCTTAACCTCAACCTAACCCTCACCCTATCCTTAACCCTAACCCTAACCCTCACCCTCACCCTACCCCTAAAAATAAACTTAACCATAACCCTAACCCTCAAACTCACCTTAAATCTAATCCTAACCCTAACCCTCACCCTAACTAATCCTAACGCTAACCCTAACACTAACCATAAGCCTAACCCTCACTTTAACTGTAAGCCTAATTCTCACCCTAACCCTATCGATAAAGCTAACTCTCCCCTAACACTCATTCTAAGACTCATGCTAACCCTAACCCTAACTTTAACCATAACCCTAATCCTAAATCTCATCATCACCTTAACCCTTACCCTAAACCTCACCCTAACCCTCATACTCACCCTCAACCTAACCCTAACACTAACCCCAACCCTAACACAAACCCTAACCCTAACCCTAACGCTATTCCAAATCCTCACCCTAACCCTAACCCTAACCCTCAACCTAATTCTTACCCCAACCCAAACCCTAAACCTAACCCTCACCCTCAACCTAAACCCAAACCTAACTCTAAATCTCAACCTGACCCAGACACTAACAATAACCATAACCCTAACCCTAACCCTCAGCCTCACCCTTCATTTCAACCTCAAGCTAACCCTAACCCTAACCCTCAATCTCACCCTCACCCTCACCCTCACCCTCACCCTCACCCTCACCCTAACCTTCACCCTAACCCTAACCCTCACCCTAAGCCTATCCCGCACCCTCATCCTAACCCTCACCCTAACCAACAATCTAACCCTAATCCTCACCCTAACACTCACACTCAACATTACCCACACCTGAACCCTAACCCTCACACTTACCCTCGCTCTCAACCTCACCCTAACCCTAAACCTAACTCTTACCCTCACCCTAACCCTAACCCTAACCCTAACCCTAACCCTCACCCTTACCCTAACCCTCAACCTCACCTTAACCCTTATACTAACCCTAACCCTCACCCTCACCCTAGCCCTAAACCTAATACTAACCCTAACACTGACCCTCCCCTATCCCTCACCCTAACCCTAACCCTCACCCTAACCTAAACCTAACCCTCACCTTCACCATAACTCTAACCCTAACTCTAGCTTTAAACCTAACCCTCACCTTAACCCTCACAATAATCCTAACATTAACCCTAACCATCACCCTCAACCTAACACTAAATGACACCCTCACCCTCACCCTAAACCTAAACCTAACCCTAACCAAACCATAACCCTAACCCTAAGCCTAACCCTAAACCTCACACTCACCCTCACCCTAACCTTAACCCTCTCCCTCACCCGAACCCAAACAATAACACTAACACTACCACTAACCCTCACCATAACCCTAACCCTCACCCAAAACCCTAACTCTAACCCTAAAAATAACCTCAAACACCTAACCCTAACCCTAACCCTAAGGGTCCCTAAACCTAGCCCTAATCCTAACCCTACCCTAACCCTAGTCCTACCCTAACCCTAACCATAAGCCTAAGGTTAACCCTTACTCTAACCCTAACCCTAAGTGACCCTAACCTTAACCCTAAATCTAACCCTCACCCCCCGTAACCTTAACTTTTACCCTAACCCTAACTCTAACCTTAACACTCACCTTAACCCTCATCCTAACCCTAACCCTAACCCTAACCCTAACTGTAACCCTAACCTTCAACCAAACACTAACAATAACCTTAACCCTAACCCTAACCCTAACTTTAAACCTTACCCACACCCTCACCCTAACCTTAACCCGAACCCTAACCCTAACCTTAACCCTAAACCTCACACTCACCCTAACTCTAACCCTCTCCTTAATCCTAACCCTCACCCTCACCCTCACCATAACCCTAATCCTAACCCTCACCCTCACCCTAACCCTAACCCTCAACCTAACCCTTACAATAAACCTAACCCTAACCATAATCCTAACCCTAACTTTAACCCTTACCCACACCTCATTCTAACCCGAACCTGAACCCTAACCATAACCCTAATCCTAAACCTAACCCTAACCCTAACCCTAACCCTGACCCTCACGGTTACACTAACCCTAACCCTAACCTTCAACTTAACCCTCACCCTAACCCTAACCCTAACCCTAACACTCACACTAACCCTAACCCTAATCCTAAAACTACTCCAGACCCTAACCCTCACCCTCACCTTAACCCTAATCCTAACATTAACCAAACACTAACCCTAAACATAGCCCTCACCTTCACCATCAACCTCACCCTCACCTTAACCCTAACCCTAACCCTAAAACAAAACCTAACCGTAATCCTAACCCTAATCCTCATCCTAACCCTAAACCTATCCCTCACCCTCACCCTAACCCTCACTGGCATGCTCACCCTAACCATAAATCTAACCCTCACCCTAACCGTATTCCTCAGCCTCACCCGAACCCACACCCGAACCCTCACTCTAACCCTAACACTCACCCTAACCCTCACTCTCACCTTAACTCTAACGCTAACCCTCACCTTCACCCTTACACTTGATCTCACCCTCACCCTAGCCCAAACCCTAAGCCTCACACTCACCATAACCAAAACCTTAACCCTCATCCTAACCCTAACCCTAGCCCTCACCCTCACCCTAACCCTAACTTTAACCCTCACCCTCACCCTAACACTAAACCTAACCCTAACCCTGACACTCACCCTATCCCTCACCCTAAACTTTTGCCTCACCCTAACACTAACCCTAACACTCACCCTCACCCTAACTCTAACCCTAACCCTAACCCTAATCTTAAACCTAAACCTAAACCTCACCCTAATGCTCACGATAACCCTAATCCTAATCCTAACCATCATCATCACCCTAACACTAAACTACATCCTTACACTCACCCTCACCATAACCCTAACCCTAACACTAAAACTAACCCTAACCCTAACCCAAACCCTCACCCTAACCCTACAAGTAACCCTAACCCTAACCGAAACCCCAACCCTTAACCTAACCTCACCATAACCCTAACTCTAACGCTAACCCACACCATCACCATAACACTAACACTAACCCTAACCCTCACCTAATCCTCACCCTAACCCTAACCCTAACCGTAACCCTAAACCTAACCCTAAAACTAATCCTCACCAAACCCTCACCATCACCCTAACCCTAATCCTAACCCTAGCTCTAACACTACCCCTAAACCTAACCCTCACCCTCAACCTAACCTAACCCTAACCCTAACCCTCATCCTAACCCTAAACCTAACCCTAACACTAACCCTCAACCTAATGCTCACCATCACCCTAAACCTAACTCTAACCCTACCCCAACCCTCACCCTAACCTCACCCTAACCCTAACAAAACCCAAACCCTAAACCTAAACCTAACCCTCACCCTCACCCTCACACTCAGCCTAACCCTGAGCCTAACCCTAACCCTAACCCAAACGTTAACCTTAACCCTAACTCTAACCCTAACCCTAACTCTCACCCTCAACCTAACCCCAACCCTAACCGTAACCCTCACCCTCACTGTCAACCTAACCCTAACTCTGATCCTAACCCTAACCCTAACACTAACCCTAACCCAAACCCTAAACCTTACCCTCACCCTCACCCTAACTCTTACCCTCATGCTAACCCTAATTCACACCCTCACCCTAACCCTTACCCTAAACCTAACCCTAAAGCTCACCTTCACCCTCACCCTAACCCTCCCTCTCACCCTCACCTTAACGCTAACCCTAACCCTGACTGTAACCATAATCCTAACCCTAAACCTAAGCCTCACCCTAACCCTCACCATAACCCTAACCCTAACCCTAACCCTAACCCTAACCTTGGCACTCACCCTAACACAAAACGACACTTTCACACTCACCCTCACCCTAACCCTAAACCTAACCTTAACCCAAACCTCACCAAAACCCTAAAAATAACCCTAACCCAAACCCTAACCCTAACCCTCAACATCACCCTAACCTGAAAACTAACCCTACCCTAAAAACACTAACACTAACCCTCAACCTAACCCTAACCCTCACCCTAACCCTAACAATAACCATAAAAATAACACCAAACTCCTACCCTAACCCTAACCCTAAACCTAAGGGTCCCTAACCAAAACCCTAATCCTAACCCTACCCTAATCCTAGTCCTACTCCTAACTCTAACCATAAACCTAAGCTTAACCCTAACTCTAACCGTAACCTTAAGTGTGCCTAACCCTAACCCTAAACCTTACCCTCACCCTCACGCTAACCCTCAAACTAACCCTCACTCTAAACCTAACCCTAATTCTCAACCTAACCCTCACCCTAACTAAACCCTATCCCTAAACTGAAACCTCACCCAAACCTTAACCCTCACCCACACCCTCACACTAACCCTAAACCTAAACCTAAGCCTCACCCTAACCCTAACCATAATCCTAACCCTAACCCTAACACTAACCCTAACCCTGACCTTCAACCAAACCCTAACTCTAACTCTAACCCTAACCTTAACCCTAACCCTAACTTTAACCCTCACCCTAACTATAAACCTAACCCTAACTCTCTCCGTAACCCTTAACCTAACCATAACCCTAACTCTAACACTAACCATAAGCCTAACTTTAACCCTTACCCACACCCTCACTCTAAACCTAACCCGAACTCCAAACCTAACCCTAACCATAAATCTAACCCTAACCCTAACAATAACCCTGACCCTAATCCTAAATCAAACCCTAACCTTAACCTTAACCCTAACCCTAACTATAATCCTAGCCCTAGGCCTAAACCTATACATAACCCTAACCCTAACCCTAACCTTATCCCTAACCATAACCCTAAACCTAAGGGTCCCTAACCCTAACCCTAACCCTAACCCTAACCATGACCTTCATAATAACCCTCACCTTAAACCTCATCCTCACCCTAACTCTGACCATCACCCTCACCCTCATTCTCACCCTAACACTCACCCTCACCCTGACACTAACCCTAACCCAAACTCAAACCCTAAACATAACCCTAACCCTAACCCTAATCCTCACTCTTACCCTCAACTTCACACTAACCCTATCCCTAAACCTAACCCTAACCCTGACTCTCAACCTAAACCTAACGCTAACCCTAACCCTCACCCTTACCGTGACCCTAACCCTCACCCTTACTCTAAACCTAACCCTAACCCTAACCCTAACCCTAACTGTAACCCTAATCTCGCCCTCACCCTAACCTTAACCCGCACCATAACACTAACCCTAACCCTAACACTCACCCTAAACCTCACACTAATCCTTACCCTCACCCTAACCGTCACCCTAACCCTAACACTAACCCTAAAACTAATCCTCATTCAAATCCTCAGTGTCACCCTAACACTAATCCTAACCCTAACACTAACCCTAAACGTAACCCTCTCCCTCGCCCTCACTCTCAACAGAACTCTAACCCTAACCCTAACGCAAACCGTAACGCTAACCCTAACCTTAAACCTAACCCTAACCCTAACCCTCACCTTAAGCCCCATCCTCGCCCTCAACCTAACCCTAACCCTAACCCTAACTCAAACCCTAACCCTATCTAACCCTAACCCAAACCTTAACCCTAATCCTAAACCTCACTCTCACCCTCACCCTAACCCTGACACTAACCCTAACTCTAACCCTAACCCAATCCTTAATCCTAACCCTAAAGGTAACCCTAACCCTCACGCTAACCCTAACCCTAACCCTAGCCCTAATACTCACTCTCACCCTAACCCCAACTCTGACCCTAACCCTAACCCAAACCTTAAACCTAACCCTCACCCTAACCCTAACCCTCATGCTAACCATAACCCTAACCCTAACTCTCACCCTCACCCTAACCTTAACCCTAACACTAAAGCTCACCCTCACCCTCACCCTAGCCCACACCTAACCCTCACCCTCACCGTCACCCTAACCCTCAATCTAAACCTTACCCTAATCCCAACCCTCACCCTAACCCTATCCCTCAGCCTCACCCTAACACTCACTCTAACCCTCATCCTAACCCTAATCTTCACCCTAACCCTCACCCTCACGCTCACCCTTAACAACGCTCTCAACCTTACCCAAAACCTAACCCTAACCCTCAACCTCAACCTAACCCTAACCCTAACCATCATCCTGACCCTAACCCTAATCCTAACCCTAAACCTAACCCTTACCCTAACCCTCACACTAATGCTAACCCTCACCATATCCCCAAACCTAACCCTAACCCTAACCCTTACCCTAACCCTCCCCCAAACCCTAACCGTAACCCTCACCCTAACCCTAAACCTAACCCTAACCCTTTCCCTGACCCTCACCCTATCCCTCACCCTAACCCTAACCCTCACCCTAACCCTAACCCTAACCTTAATCTAATCCTCACCCTAACCCTCACCATAAGCCTTAACCTAACTCTAACCATCACCCTCACCCTAAACATAAACGACACCCTCACACTCACCTGCACCCTAAACCTAACCCTAACCCAAACCCTCACCCTAACCCTAATACTATCCCTAACCATAACCCAAACCCTAACCCTAAACTTAACCCTCACACTCACCCTCACCGTAACCCTAACGCTCACACTCACCTTACCGTGAAACCTAACACTAACCCTATAAACACTAATGCTAACCCACACCCTAACCCTAACCCTCACCTAACCCTAACCCTAACCCTAACCCTAACCCTCACCCTAACACTAACCCTCACCATATCCCCAAACCTAACCCTAACCCTTACCCTAACCCACACCCAAACCCTAACCTTAACCCTCACCCTAACCCTAAACGTAACCCTAACCCTAACCCTGACCCTCACCCTATCCCTCACCCTAACCCTAACCCTAAACCTAATCGTCACCCTAACCCGAACCATAATCCTAACCCTAACCCTAACCCGAACCATAATCTAATCCTCACCCTAACCCTCATCATAACCCTTAACCTAACCCTAACCATCACCCTCACCCTAAACATAAACTCAAACTCACCCTCACCCTACATCTAAACCTAACCCTAACCCAAACCCTCACCCTAACCCTAATACTATCCCTAACCATAACCCAAACCCTAACCGTAACCCTAAACTTAACTCTCACACTCACCGTAACCTTAACCCTCACACTCACCCTAACCTGAACGCTAACACTAACCCTAAAACCACTAACACTAACCCACACCCTAACCCTAACCCTCATTTAACCCTAACCTCAACCCTAATCCTAACCCTAACCCTAAAAACAACTCCAAACTCCTAACCTTAACGGTAACCCTAACACTAAGGTTCCCTAACCCTAACCCTAATCCTAACAATACCCTAACCCTAGTCCTGGCCCTAACCCTAACCATAAACCTAAGCTTAACCCTAACTCTAACCCTAACCCGAAGTGTCCCTTACCCTAACCCTAAACGTAACCCTCACCCTCACGCTAACCCTCAAACTAACCCTCACCCTAACCCTAACCATAACACTCAACTTAACCATCACCCTAACCTTAACCCTAACCCTAATCCTAAAACTCACCCAAACCCTCACCCACACCCTCACCCTAACCCTAACCCTGAACGTAATCGTCACCCTAACCTGAAACATAATCCTAACCCTAAACCTAACCCTAACCCTCACCCTTAACCTAACCCTAACCCTAACTCTAACTCTCACCATAACCCTCACACTCCCCATCACCCTAACCCTAACCATCAACCTAATCCTAACCGTAACCCTCACCCTCACGCTAACCCTCATCCTAACCCTAACCCTCAAAATAACCCCTAACTCCTAACACTAACCATCAGTGTCTCTAACACTAAACCCAATCCTTACCCTAACCCTTACCCTACTGCTAGCCCTAAGCCTAACCCTAAACCTAACCCTAGGCCTAACCCTAACACTAAACCTAACATTACACCTAACCATAACCCTAACCATAACCATAACCCTCACCCTAACCCTCACTATCACACTAACTCTAACTCTAACGCTAACCCAAACCCTAACCTTCACGCGCACCCTTACCCTAAGCCTAACCCTAACTTTAACCCTAACCCTAAACCTAACATAAACCTTAACCCTAAACCTAACCCTAACCATCACCCTCACCCTAACCCACCCAAACCCTATCCCTCACCCTAACCCTAACCCTAACCCTAACCCTCACCCTCACCCTAAGTCTAACCCTAACCAAACCCTAAACCTAAACCTAACCCTCACCTTAACCCTCACCCTAACACTAACCCTTACCCTAATCATCACCCTCACCCTAAACCTAAACAACACCCACACTCACCCTCAACCTAACCCTAACCCAACCCGTAACACAAATCCTCACACTAACCCTAAACCTAACCCTAGACCAAACCTTAAACCTAACCCTAAACCTAAACCAAACCCTCACACTCACACTCACACTCACCCTCACCCTAACCCTCACACTAACTCTAACCCTAACCGTAACCCTAACCTTAACCCTCACCCTAACCCTCAAACTAACCCTAACCCTAATCTTCACCGCAATGCTACCCTCACACTAAACCAAACCCTAACCCACACCATAACCCTCACCCTAACCATAACCATCACCATAACTCTAACCCTTATTCTAACCCTAAAGAAAACCCTAACCCTAACCCCAACCCTCACCCTAAACCTCACCCCAACAATAACCATCACCGTAACCCTCACTCTAACCATAACCCAAACAATAACCCTAACCCTAACCCTAAACCTAAACATAACCTTCACCCTAACCCTAACCCTCACCCTCACTCTAACCCTAACACTAACCCTAAACCTATCCCAAACACTAACCCTAACCCTAAATCTAACCCTCACCGTAACACTAAACTTAAACACTGACCCTAACACTAACCTAACCTAACCCTAACCCTAACCCTCACACTAACCCTAACCCTAACCCTAAAACTAATACCTTCACCCTCACCATCACCCTAACCCTAACCCTAACCATAACCATAACCCTAACCCTAAACCTCCTCCTAACCCTAAACCTACCCCGAAACCTAACCCTCACCCTAATAATCACCCTCACCCAAAACCTATCCCTAACCCTAACCTTCACCATAACACTAACTCTAACCCTAACCCTTACAATAAACCACACCCTAACCCTAACACTAGAACTAACCCTTAACCTAACTCAAACTCTCACCGTAACCTTAACCCTAATGCTAATTCAAGCCCTAACCCTAACCCTACCCTCACCCTAACCCTAACCCTAACCCTAACCCTCAGTGTCCCTAACCCTAACCCTAAACGTAACCCACACCCTCACATTAACCCTAACCCTAACCCTAACACTCACCCTCACCCTAAGCCCTAACCCTAATCATAAACCTAAGCTTAACCGTAACTCTAACCCTAACCCTAAATGTCCCTAAACCTAACCTTAAACGTAACCCTCACCCTCATGCTAACACTTACCCTAACCCTCACCCTCACCCTCACCCTTAACCTAATACTAACCCTAACCCTCACCCTTACCCTAACCCTAACCCTAACCCTAACCCTAACACTTACCCTAACCCTAATCCTCCCCTACCCATAACCATAACCCTAACCCTCATCTTCACCCTCATCCTCACCCTCAACCTAACCCTAACCTTCAGCCAAACCCTCACTCTCACCCTAACTCTAACCCTCACCCCAACCCTCACCCTCACCCTAACCCTAACAATCACCTTCACTCTAACCCAAACTCTAAACCTAAACCTATCCCAAACCCTAACCCTAACCCTAACCGTAACCCTATCCTCGCCCTCACCCTAACCCTAACCCTAACCTAACCCTCACTGTAACACTAACCCTAACCCTAACCCTCATAATAACCCTCACCCTAACCCTAACCCTAACACTAACCCTAACCCTAACCCACACCGTAACCCTAACCCTAACATTAATGCTAATACAAACCCTAACCCTAACCTTACCCTCACCCTAATTCTAACCTTAACCCTAACCCTAAGCATTCCTAACCCTAACCCTAACCCTAACCGTAACCCACACCCTCACACTAACCCCAACGCTAACCCTCACCCTAAACCTAACCTAACCTTCAACCTAACCCTCACCCTAACCCTAACCCTAACCCTAAACCTCAATCTCACCCTAACCCTAACCCTAACTCTAACACTAACCCTAAAAATAACCCCAAACTCCTAACACTAACCCAAACCCTAACCCTAAGGGTCCCTAACTCTAACCCTAATCCTAACCCTACCCTAACCCTAGTCCTAGCCCTAACCCTAACCATAAACCTAAGCTTAATCCCAACTTTAACCCTAACCCTAAATGTTCCTAAACCTAACCTTAAACATAAACCTTATCCTCACGCTAACCCTCACCCTAATCCTCACCCTAACCCTAACCCGAACGCTCAAACTAACCCTCACCCTACACCTAACCGTAACCCTACCCCTAATCCTAAACCTCACCCAAACCCTCACCCACACCCTCACCATAACGCTAACCCTAAACCTAATCCTCACCCTAACCCTAACCATAATACTAACCCTACGCCTAACCCTCACCCTCACCCTAACCCTAACCCATACCCTAACACTCACCCTCACACTAAACCTAACCCTAAACCTAATGCTAACCCTAACCCTCAACCTTACCCTAATCCTAACCACAACCTAACACTCACTCTAACCCTAATCCTATCCCTAACCATAAACCTAACACTAACCCTAAACCTAACCCTCACCCTCACCCTGAACCTCACACTAAACCTAACACTAATTCTAACCCTAACCCTAACCCTCACCCTAACCCTAACCCTAACCCTCACCCTCACTCTAACCTTAACTCTAAACCTAAACCTACCCCTAGCCCTAACCCTAACCTAACCTAACCCTAACACTAACCCTCACACTAACCCTAACTTAAACCTACAACTAATCTTCTTCCTAACCCTCACCGTCACCCTAACCCTAATCCGAACCCTAACCCTAACACTAACACTATACCTAACCCTCACCCTCAATATCACCCTACCCCTAACCCTCACCCTACCCCTACCCCTAACCCTAAACCTAACCGTAACCCTAACCTTAACACTCCTCCTAACCCTAAACATAACCTGAAAGCTAACCCTCACTCTAATAATCACCCTCACCCTAAACTTAACCACAACCCTAACCACAACCCTCACCCTAACCATAACCATCACCCCAACCTTCACCCTAACCCTAACCCAAACCCTCAACCTAACCCTAAACCTCACCCTAAACCTCACCCTAACCCTAACCATAACCCTAACCCTAACCCTAACCCTGACCTTAATCTTTACCCACACCCTCACCCTAACCCTAACCCTCATAATAACCCTCACCCTAACCCTAATCCTAACAATAACCCTAACACTAACCCTAACCCAAACCCTAACGTTAACCCTAAACCTAATCCTAACTCTAATCCTAGCCCTAGCCCTAAACCTATATATAACCCTACACTAAACCTAACCCTAAAACTAACCCTAACCTTAACCCTAACCCTAAGGGTCCCTAACCCTAACCCCAAACCTAACACTAACATTAACGCTAACCTTCATCCTAACCCTCACTAAACCTCACCCTCACCCTTACTCTTACATTCTGCCTCACCCTGATTATCACCCTAACCCTCACCCTCACCCTGACACTAACCCTAACCCTAACCCTAATTCTAAACCAGAGCCTAACCATAACCTTAACCCCAACACTAACCCTAACCCTCTCCCTCACCCTCAAACTCACACTAACCCTAACCCTAATCCTAAAACTAACCCTAACCCTCACCCTAACCCTAACCCTAACACTAACCGTAAACATCACCCTCTCCCTCACCCTAAACAAAACCCTCAGCCTCACTCTAATCCTAACCCTAAACCTATACCTATCCCAAACCCTAACCCTAACCCTAAACCTAACCATAACCCTAACCTCGCCCTCACCCTAACGCTATCCCTAACCCTAACCCTCACCGTAACACTAACTTAAACCTCACCCTCACCCTAACTGTAACTCTAACCCTATCCCTCACACTAACCCAAACCCTAACCCTAAAACTAAGCCTCACCCTAACCCTCATGTTCATCCTCACCCTAACCCTAACCCTAACCATAACCCTAACCGTAACCCTAACCCTCATCCTAACCCTATACCTAACCCTAATCCTAATACTCACTCTAATGCTCACCCTCACCCTAAAAAACTCTAACCCTAATCCCAACCCTCACACTAACCATGACAATAACACGAACTCGAACACTCACCCTAAACCTCACCCTTACAATAAACTTAATCCTAACCCTAACAATAGACCTAACCCTAACACACACCCTAACCCTCATCCTAACCCTCAACATAATCTTAACCTTAACCCTAAACCTAACCCTAACCCTAACCCTAAAAATAACACTTAACTCCTAACCCTAAACCTAAGCCTAACCTTAACCCTAATCCTAAAAATAACACCTAACCCCTACCCTAACCCTCACCCTAACCCTAACTCTAAACCTGACCCTAACCGTAACCCTCATCCTAACGCTAACCTTCATCCAAACCCTCACCTTAACCCACACCCTCACCTCACCCTCATCCTCACCCTAACTCTAAACCTAAACCTAACTATAAATCTAACTCTCACCCTTATCCTAACCTGAACCCTCACCCTAACCCGAACCCTCACCCTTACCCTAAACCTAACCTTCACCCTAAACCTAACCCTAACCCTAACGGTAATCCTAAAAATAACACCCAACTCTGAACCCTAACACTAACCCTAAACCTAAGTGTCCCTAACCCTAACCCTAATCCTATCCCTAACCCTAACCCTAGTCCAAACTCTAATCCTAACCCTAACCCTAACCCTGACCCTAAACCTAACCCTGACAGTAACCCTATACCTAACCCTCACCCTAACCAAACTGTAACCCTAACCGTAATTTTAACCCTAACCCTCACCCTAATGAAACCCTAACCCTAACCCTAAAAATCACCCTAACCATAACCCTCACCCTAACTCTCACCATCACACTAACCCTAACCCTAACCCTAAAAGTAACCCTAACCATAACGCTAACTCTAACCCTCACCCTAACTCTTACCATCACACTAACCCTAACCCTAACCCTAACGCTAAGACTCACCCTCACCCTAAGCCTAACCCTCACCCGCACCCTAACCCTAACCCTCATCCTCACCCTAACCCTTAACCCTAACACAAAAGGTCCCTAACCCTAACCCTAATCCTAACCCTAACCCTAACCCTAGTCCTAGCCCGAACCCTAACCATAAACCTAACCTTAACCCTAACCCTAACGCCGCCCCTAACCTTAACCATAACCATAACCCTAACCTAAAGTGTCCCTAACCCTAAGCCTAACAGTAACCCTCACACTCACACTAAACTTCACCCTAACCCGAACCCTAACCGAAACCTAACCCTGAACCTAACCCTCACCATAACCCCAATCCTAACTCTACCTCTAAACCTAACCCTCACCCTAACCCTCTCCTTTACCCTGACCTTAAACCTAAACCTATCCCTAACCCTAAACCTCACATTCACACTCACCCTAACCCTACCCCTAACCCTAACCCTAGCCCTAACCCCTAATCCAAAGCCTAATCCAAATCCTAACCCTAAGTCAAACCCTCAACCAAACACTAAATCTAACACTCACCCTAACACGAACCACAACACTGACACTCACCTAACCCTCACACTAACCCTCACCCTAAACCTAACCCTAACTCTAACCATAACCCTAACACTAAACCTCACCCTCACCCTAACCCTAACAGTAACCCTCACCCTAACCCTCACCCTCAACCTAACCCTAACTCTAACCCTAACCCTTATCCTAACCCAAACACTAAACTTAACCCTCATCCTGACCCTAACACTAACACTAACCCTCACCCTAACCCTAACCATAACCCTAACCCTCACCCTAACCCTCAAATTAACCCTAACCCCAACTCTCACCCTCACCCTCACTCTAACCCTAACCCTAACCTTCACCCTCACCTCAACCTAACCCTCACTTTCACCCTCACCCTAACCCTAACACTAACCCTCACCCTAACCCTATCCCTCGCCCTTACCCTAACCCTCACCCTAAACCTCACCCTAACCCTATCCCTAACCCTAACCCTAACCTGTACCCTAACCCTCATCCAAACCCTAACTCTAAACCTAACCCTAACCCTCACCCTAACCATAACCATAAACCTAACCCTCACCCTGACCCTAACCCTAACCCTAACCCTAACCCTCACCCTCACCTTCACCCTAAACCTAAACCTAACCATCAACTTATCCCTCACCCTAACCTTAACCCTCACCCTAACCTTAACCCTCACCCTAACCCTAACCCTAAACCTCACCCTGACCCTCACACTAACCCTAACCCTCACCCTAACCCTAACCATAACACTAACACTAGCACTAACCCACACCCTAACCCTAATCCTCACCCTAAACCTAACCCTAAACCTAACCCTAACCCTTACCCTAAAAGTAACTGCTAACTCCTAACCCTATCCCTAACACTAACCGTAAGGATCCCTAACCTTAACCCTCACCCTAACCCTAACCCTAACCCTCACCCTGACTCTCACACTAACCCTAACCCTCACCCTCACCCTAACCCTAACCATAACACTAACACTAGCACTAACCCACACCCTAACCCTAACCCTAACCCTAAACCTAACCCTCACTCTCACCCTCACGTTCACACTAATCCTAACCCTAACACTAACCCTCACCCTAAACCTAACACTAACCCTCAACCTCACCCTCACCCTCACCGTAATCCTAACCCTAACCCTAACCCTAACCCTAAGAATCATCCGAACCCTAATCCTAATCCTAACCCTAACCCTAACCCTCACCCTCACCCTTACCCTAATCCTAATCCTTACTCTAACACTAACCCTAACCCTAACCCTCACCCTAACTGTAACACTAACGCAAACCCTCACTTTAACCCTAACCATAACTTTAACTCTCATCCTAAACCTAACACTCAGCCTAATTCTCACCCTCACACTGATCCTAATTCTAAACCTAACCCTAACACAAACCCTCACCCTACCCTAAAGTTACCTCTCATCCTAAAAATAACACTCACCCTAACACTCACCCTCACGCTAATCTTAACCCTCACCCTAACACAAACCCTAACCCTAACCCTATTCTTCACCCTCTCCTTCACCCTAACCATTACCTTCATCCTAACCCTATCCCTAAACCTAACCCTCACCCGAACATTAATCCTAAATCTAACCCTAACCCTAAATCTCAGCTTAACCCTCACACTCACCCAAACCCTCACCCTAAACCTCACTCTCACATTCACCCTCAACCTAACCCTCATCATCACCTTCAACCTAACACTAAGCCTAACCCTAACCCTAACACTCACCCTCACACTCACTCTCAACCTAACAATAACATTAACCCTACCATAACCCTAAACCTCAACCTAACCCCAACCCTCAACCTAACCCTAACCCTAACCCTATCCCTCACCCTCACCTTAACTCTAATCCTCACCCAAACCCGCACCCTAACCCTCACCCTCACCCTCACCCTAACCCTCACCATCACCCTCAAACTAACCCTAAGCCTAGCCCTAACCCTAACCCTCAACCTCACACTCGCCATCAACCTAACCATAATATTAAACCTAACCATAACCCTAACCCTCACCCTAACCCCAACCGTCACCCTGACCCTAACCGTAAACCTAACCCTCAACCTCACCCTCAACCTAACCCTAAACATAACACTAAATCTAATCCTCACCCTAACCATAACCCTCATCCTAACCCTAAACCTAAACATAAACCCAACCCTTACCCTGAACCTCATCCTAACCCTCACCCTAACCCTAACCCTCACCCTCACCCTCACCCTAACCCTAACCATAAACCTCAGCCTCACCTTAACCCTAACCCTCACCTTCACCCTCAACCTCACCCTCACCATAACCCTCACCCTCAACATAACCATAACCTTAAACCTAACCCTCTCCCGCACCCTAAATCTCAACTTAAACCTAACTGTAAACCTGACCCTCACCCTTACCTTTACCCTAATGCAAACCCTAACCCTAACACTGAACCTAACTCTCATCCTAATCCTAACCCTAATCCTAACGCTAACCCTCACCTAACCATCACCCTAACCCTCACCCACAACCTAACTCTAACACAAACCCTAACCCTAAACCTAACGTATATCCTAAACCAAACCCTACCCTAAACTGAACCTTAACCCTAACACTAATCCTAACCCTAACGCTAACCTTAACATTAATCCTAACAGTATCCCAAAACTTAACCCTAAACCAAACCCTCACCAGAACACTAACCCTAAACCTAACCCTCACCCTTACCTTTACCCTAACCCTAATCCACACCGTAACCCTAATCCTCAAACTAACTCTCACCCTAAACCTAACCCTCACCCTAACACTAACCCTAACCCTAACTCTAACCCTAACACTCAGCCTAAACCTCACCCTCACCCTAACCCTCACCTTAACCCTCACCCTCACCATTATGTTCACTCTCACCTTCATCCTCACCCTAACTCTCACCCTAAGCCTCACATTAACCCTAACCGTAACCCTAACCCTCACCCTCACCCTAACCCTATCCCTAACTCTAACACTAACCATAACCATAAACTTCACCCTAACCTTAACCCTTACCTAAACCTAACCCTAACGCAACCACTAACCCTAACCCTAACCCTAACCAAAACCCTAAAACTAAACCTAACCCTAACCCTAACCATCACCCTAAACCTAACCCCCACCCTAACCCTCACCCTACCCTTAATCCTAACCCTAAAACTAACCCTAACCCTTATCCTCACCGTAAACCTCAACCTAACCCTAACCCTAAACCAAACCCTAACCCTAAACCTCACCCTCACCCTAAACCTAACCCTTACCCTAACCTAAACCTAACCCTCAACCACAACCTTACCATAACCCTAACCCAAATCCTAATCCAAACCCTAAGCCTAGCCCTAGCCCTAACCCTATACCTAAACCTAACCTTAACCCTAATCCTAACTCTAATCCTACCCTAGTCCTACCCCTAACCCTAAACCCAAACCTAAACCTAACCCTAAACCTAATGCTAACAATAAACCTAAACCTAACCCTATCCCTAACCCTCACCCTAACCCTAACTATAACCCAAACCCTTAGGCTAACCCTCACCATAACCCTCTACCTCACGCTCACCCTAACCCTAACCCTAACACTAAAACTCACCCTGTCCCTCACCTTAACCCTAACCCAAACCCTAAAACTAAACCTAACCCTAAATTTAATCCTCACCCTAACCCTAACCATCACCCTAACACTCACCCTAACCCTAGCCCTAACCCTATACATAACTCTAACCTTAAACCTAATACTAAATCTAACACTAATCCTAGTCCTAGCACTAACCTTAAACCTAAAAGTAAACCTAACCCTAGGCCTAACACTAACACTAACCTTAACCCTAAACCTAACCCTCACCTACCCCTCAACCTAACCCTAACCCTAACCCTCACCCTAACCCTAACCCTAAAACTAACAGTAACCCAAACACTCACACTAACCCTATCCCTAACCCTAACCCTCACCCTAACCCATACCCTAACCCTCATCCTACCCTCACTCTAACCCTAACCCTAACCCTAATCCTTACCCTAAACATCATCCCAACTCTAACCCTCACCCAACAATAACCATAAACCTAACCCTCACCCTGACTCTTACCCTAACCCTAACCCTAACCCTCACCCTCACCTTCACCCTAAACCTAAACCTACCCTAACCCTAACCCTAACCATTAACCTATCCCTCACCCTAACCCTAACCTTCACACTAACCCTAACCCTAAACCTCACCCTCACCCTCGCACTAACCCTATTTCTAACCCTCACCCTCACCCTAACCATAACCATAACACTAACACTAACCCACAACCTAACCCTAATCCTCACCATAAACCTAACCCTAATCCTAACTCTAACCCTTACCCTAAAAAGAACTGCTAACCCCTAACCCTATCCTTAACTCTAACCTTAAGGTTCCCTAACCTTAACCCTAATCTTAACCCTATTCTAACACTAGTCATAGCCCTAACCCTATCCATAAACCTAACCTTAACCATAACCCTAACCCTAACCCTAAGTGTCCCTAACGGTAACACTAACCGTAACTCTCACCCTCACCTTAACCCTCACCCTAACCCTCACCCTAACCCTCACCCTAACCCTAACCCTCACCATAACCCTCATCCACACCCTCACCCTAACCCTAACACTAAACCTAACCCTAACCCTCACCCTCACCCTAAGATAACCCTAACCCTAACCCTAACCCAAACAATAATCCTAACACTAATCCGAATCCTAATTTTAACCCTTACCCTCACCCTTACACTAACCCTCACCCTAACCCTAACCATAACCCAACCCTAACCCTACCCCTAACCCTGACCCTCACCCTCAACCTAACCCTAATTCTAACTCTAACTCTCACCCTCACCGTAACGCTAACCCTTAATCTAACACTAACCCCACACTAACTCGCACTCTCACCCTAACCCTAACCCTAATACTAAGCCTAACCCTCACCGTCACTCTCACCCTCACACGCACCCTAACCCTAACCCTAACTCGCACCCTCATCTTAACCCTAACCAGACCCCTAACCCTAAGCCGAACCCTAAAACAAACCCTAACCTTAACAAAAACCCTAACCCTAACCCTAATCCAAACACTAATACCCTAACCCTAACTGTAACCCTAACTCTCACCCTAACCGTAATAATAACCCTAACCCTAACCCTAACCCTGTCACTAACCTAACATTAACCCTTACCCTCTCCCTCACCCTAACCCTAACCTGAACCCTATCCCTAACCCTAACATAAACCCTTACCCTCACCCTCACCCTAACCCTAACCCAAACCCTAACCCTAACCATAGCCCTAACCCTAACCCTAACGCTAATCCTAACCCTAGCCCCAAACCTATACATAATCCTAACCCTAAACCTAACCCTAACCCTAACACTAACACTAACACTAACACTAAACCTAAGGGTCCCTAACCCTAACCCTAAACCTAACCCTCACTCTCACCCTCACACTAATCCTAACCCTAACCCTAACACTAACCCTAACACTAACCCTCACCCTAAACCTAACACTAACCCTAAACTTCACCCTCACCCTAATCCTAAACCTAACCCTAACCCTAACCCTCACCCACGTCCTAACCCTAACCTTAACCCTAAACCTCACCCTCACCCTAACCCTAATCCTAACCCTAACTCTAACACTAACCCTAACCCTCACCGTAACCCTAACAATAACTTTAACCCTCATCCTAACCCTAACACTCAGCCTAATTCTCACACTCACCCTAATCCTAAACCTAACCCTCACCCTAACCCTAACCTTACCCCTCATCCTAACAGTAACACTCACTCTAACTCTCACCCTCACGCTAATCCTAAAGCTAACCCTAACACAAACCCTAACCCTAATGTTCTCCCTCACCCTCGCCCATACCATAACCCTCATCCCAACCCTATCCCTAACCCTAACCATCACATCAACGCTAAACCTAAACCTAACGCTAAACCTAAACTTCAGCCTAACCCTCACACTCACCCAAACCCTCACACTATCCCCCACTCTCACATTCACCCTCACCCTAACCCTCATCATCACCCTCAACATAACACTAACCCTAACCCTAACCCTAACTCTCACCCTCACACTCACTCTCAACCTAACCATAATATTAACCCTAAACATAACCCTAACCCTCCCCCTAACCCCAACCCTCACCCTAAACCTAACCCTAACCCTAACCCTAAACCTATCCCTAACCCTCACCCTAATCCTCACCCTAACCCTAATCTTCACACTAACCCTCACACTAACCCTCAACCTCACCCTCAACCTTACCCTCCCTCTCACCCTCACCCTAACCCTAACCCTAACCCTCAACCTCACCCTAAGCCTAACCCTAACACTCATCCTAACCCTAACCCTAAACCTAACCCTAACCATTACCCTAACCCTCTCTTAACTCTAACCCTCACCCTAACCCTAACCATAAACCTAACCCTCAGTCTCACCCTAACACTAACCCTAACCCTCACCCTCACACTACCCTAAACCTCACCTTAATCCTAACCCTAACCCTAATACTAACAGTAATCCTCACCCTAACCCTCATCCTCACCCTAAACCTAACGCTAACCCTAACCCTCACCCTAACCCAAAAAATACCTCCTAACTCCTAACCCTATCCTTAACTCTAAGTGTACATAACCTTAAGCCTAATCCTAACCCTACCCTAACTCTAGTCATAGCCCTAACCCTATCAATAAACCTAACTTTAACCCTAACTCTAACCCTAACCCTAAGTGTCCCTAACCGTAACACTAACCATAACCCTCACCCTCACGCTAACCCTACCCTAACCCTCACCCTAACCCTAACCCTCAACCTAACCATCACCCTAACCCTAACCCTAACCCTCAGAATAACCCTCACCCACACCCTCACCCTAACGCGAACCCTAACCCTAAAGCTAACCCTAACCCTAATCCACACCCTAACCCTAACCCTAATTTTAAACCTAACCCTCACACTTACAATAACGCTAACCCTAAACCTTAACCAAACCCTCACTTAACTCTAACCCTCACCCTAACCCCAACCATAAACCTAACCCTCACTCTCACCCTAACCCTAACACTAACCCTAACCCTCACCCTAACTCTCACCCTCACCTTCACTCTAACCCTAACCCTAAACCTAACCCTAAACCTAACCCTCACCCTCACCCTAACCCTAAACCTAATCCAAAGCCTAACCCTCACACTCACATTAACCTATCCATAATCCTAACTCTAACTCTAACCGTGACCCTAACCGTAACCCTCACCATACCCCTAACCCTAACCCTAACTCTCACCCTAACCCTAACCATAACCCTAATCCGAACCCGAACCCTAACCCTAAACCAAACCTTAACCCTAACAGTAAACCTAGCCCTAAGCCTAACCCAAACCCTAACACTCACCGTAATCCAACCCTAACCCTAACCCGCACCCTAACCCTAACCCCAACCTTAACATAACCCTAACCCTAACTTTAACCCTTAACCTTACCCTCACCCTAACCCTAACCTGAACCATAACCCTAACCCTAAAACAAACCCTAACCCTAACAATAACCCTAATTCTAACCCTAATCCAACCATAACCCTAAACTTAACTCTCACCCTAACCCTAACGGTAATCCTAGCCATAGCCCTAACCTATAAATAAACCTAACCATAAACCTAATCCTAACCCTAACCTTAACCCTAATCCTAACCCTAACCATAAGGGTCCCTAACCCTAACTCTAACCTTCACTCTAACCCTAACCTTAAGCCTAACCCTCAACCACACCCTCACCCTCACCCTAACCTCACTCACAAGCTCACCCTCACACTAATCCTTACCCTAACTCTTACGCTAACCCTAACCCTCACCCTAACCCTAACCCTAAACTTCACCTTCACCCTCATGCTCACCCTCACCCTAACTCTAACCCTAACCCTCAAACTCACCCTAACCCTAATCATAACCCTTAGACTAACCCTACTCCTAACCCTCACCCTAACCATAACCCTAACCCAGAACCTCACCTTAACCCTAACCATAACGTTAAACCTTATCCTAAACATAACACTCACCGTAATACTCACCCTCACCCTAATCCTAATCCTAACGCTAAGCCTAACCCTATCCCTAACCCTCACATTAACCCGAACCTTAACCCTCATCCTAACTCTATCACTCACACTAACTCTCATCCTCATGCTAATCCTAACCTTCACCCTAAACCAAACCCTAAACCTAACCCTAACCATAACCCTAACCTTCACCCTCACCCTAACCCTAAACCACATCCTAATACTATCCCTAACCCTAACCCTCACCCAAACGCTAACCATGACACTAACCCTAACCCTCACCCTCACCTTCACCCTCACCCTCACCCTAACCCTAACCATAAACCTCAGCCTCACCTTAACCCTAACCCTCACCTTCACCCTCAACCTCACCACCACCATAACCCTCACCCTCACCATAACCATAACCTTAAAACTAACCCTCTCCCTCAACTTAACCCTAAACCTAAACCTCACCCTCACCCTTACCCTAACCCTAATCCAAGCCATAACCCTAACACTGAACCTAACTCTCATCCTAACACTAACCCTCACCTAACCCTCAGCCTAATCCAAACCCTAACCCTACCACTAAGACTAACACTCACCTTAATTTTCACTTTCACCCTAACCCTAACCCTAACCTTAACCCTCACCCTAACCTAAACCCTTCCCTTAAATCTAACCCTAAAACTAACCATAACCCTAACACTCACCCTAACACTCACCCTAACCCTAACCCTAACCCTAACCGTCACCCTCATCCTAAACCTAACACTTCCCCTAACCCTAAACCTAACCCTCACTCACACCCTATCCTAACCCTAACCCTAACTCTAATCCAAACCCTAAACCTAGCCCTAGCACTAACCCTATACATAACACTAACCTTAAACCTAATACTAACTCCAACCCTAACCTTAGTCCTAGCCCTAACCCTAACCCTAAACCTAACCCTAAACCTAACCCTAACACTAACCTTAACCCTAACCTAACCCTCACCCTAACATTAACAGTAAGCCAAACCATCACCCTAACCCTATCCCTAACCATTACCCTCACCCTCACTCTAACCCTTACCCTTACCCTAACCCTCACCCTAACCCTAACCCTAACTCTAACCCTAACCCTAACCCTTACCCTAACCCTCACCCTAACTCTAACACTCACCCTAACCATAACCGTAAACCTGACCCTCACCCTGAACCTAACCCTAACGCTAACCCTAACCCTCACCCTCACCTTCACCCTAACCCTAACCCTAACCCTAACCATCAACCTATCCCTCACCCTAAACCTAATCCTCTCCATAACCCTAAGCTAACCCTCATCCTCACCCTCACACTAACCCTAACCCTCACCCTCACCCTAACCATAACACTAATACTAACACTAACCCACACCCTAACCCTAATCCTCACCATAAACCTAACCGTAATGCTAACCCTAACTCTTATCCTAAAAATAACTGCTAACTTCTAACCCTATTGCTAACTCTAACCCTAAGGGTCTGTAACCTTCACCCTAATCCTAACCCTACTATAACACTAGTCATAGCCCTAACCCTAACCCTAAACTTCAACCTAACCCTAACCCTAACCCTCAACCTAACTTTACCCTAACCGTAACCCTAACCCTCATCATATCCCTCACCCACACACTCACCCTAACCATAACCCTAAAAGTAACCCTAACCCTAACCCTCACCCTCACCCTAATCCCAACCCCAATTTTAACACTAACCCTCACCCTTACACTAACCCTAACACTAAACCTCACCCTAACCCTAACCATAACCTAACACTAACCCTACCACTAACCCTAACCCTCACCCTCAACCTAACCCTAATTCTAAACCAACCCTCACCATAACTCTCACGCTCACCCTCACCCTAACCCTAACTCTAAATCTCACACTAACCCTATCACTAACCCTCACCCTCACCCTAACCCTAACCCTTATCCTCAGCCTAACCCTCACCCTCACACTAACCCTAACCCTAACTCTCACCCAAACCCTAACCCTAACCCTAAACCAAACCCTAACCCTAAAAAAACACTAAGCCTAACCCTAACCCAAGCCCTAACCCTCACCCAAACCCTAACCCTCACCGTAACGCTACCCCTCACCCTAACTCTAACCCTAAGCCTAAACATAACCCTACCCCTAACACTATCCCTAACCCTAACATTAACCCTTACCCTCACCCTCACCCTCACCCTAACCCGAACCCTAACCCTATCCCTAAACCAAACCGTAACCCTAACAATAACCCTAATTCTAACCCTAACCCAAACCCTAACCCTAACCCTAACCCTAACGCTAATCCTAGCACTAACCATAAACCTAACCCTAAACCTAACCCTTACCCTAACTTAACCCTTACCCTAACCCTAACCCTAAGGGTCCCTAGCCCTAACCCTAACCCTAAACTTCACCCTAACCCTTAACCTAACCCTAACCCTAACCCTCAAACTCACCCTCACCCTCACCCTCACCCTAACTCCAACCCTAACCCTCACTCTCAGCCTCACCCTCAAACTAATCCTTACCCTAACACAAACAACACCCTAACCCTCACCCTAACATTAACCCTAATCCTACCTCTAACTCTAAGACTAACTCTAACCCTAACCCTCACCCTAACCGTAACTCTCACCCTCACCCTCACCCTAACCCTAACCATAAACCTCAGCCTCACCTTAAACCTAACCCTCACATTCACCCTCAACCTCATCCTCACCATAACCCTCACCCTCACCATAACCCTCACCCTCACCATCAACATAACTCTGACACTTACCCTACCTCTAACCCTAACCCTAATGCAAATCTTAACCCTAACCCCAACCCTAACCCTCACCCTCACCCTAACCCTCACCCTAACCCTCACCCTAACCCTAACCCTAACTCTAAGCCTAGCCCTAACCCTCACCCTCACCCTAACCCTAATCCTAACCGTAACTCTAAGACTAACCCTCAACCTAACCATCACCCTAACCGTAACCCTAACCCAGACCCTCAACTTAACCCTAACCTTAACTTTAACCCTCATTTTAACCATAACACTCACCGTAATTCTCACCTTCACCCTAATCCTACTCCTAACGCTAACCCTAACCCTAACCCTCACCCTAACCCTAACCTTAACCCTCATCCTAACTCTAACACTCTCCCTAACTCTCATCCTCATGCTAATCCTAACCTTAACCCTAACCCAAACCCGAAATCTAACCCTAATTCAAACCGTAACCTTCACCCTCATCCTAACCGTAAACCACATTCTAAGCCTATTCCTAACCCTAACCCTCACCCGAACGCTAACCATAACCCTTACCCTAACCCTAATCCTAAACCTCAGCCTAACCCTCACCCTCACCCAAACCCTCACCCTAACCTTCACCCTCACCCTAACCCTCACTCTCACCCTCACCCTCACCCTAACCCTCACCATCACCCTCAACCTAACCCTAAGCCTAACCCTAACCCTCACCCTCACACTCACCCTCTACCTAACCATAACATTAAACCTAACCATAACCCTAACCCTCACCCTAAACCCAACCCTCACCCTAACCGTAACCGTAAACCTAACCCTCAACCTCACCTTCAACCTAACGCTAAACCTAACCCTAAACCTAACCCTCACCCTAACCATAACCCTCACCCTAACCCTAAAGCTAAAAATAAACCTACCCATAACCTGACCCCTCACCCTAACCCTAACCCTCACCCTCACCCTAACCCTAACCATAAACCTCAGCCTCACCTTAACTGTAACCCTCACCTTTACCCTCAACCTCATCCTCACCATAATGCTCACCCTCACCGTAACCCTCACCCTCACCATCAACATAACTCTAACACTTACCCTACCCCTAACCGTAACCCTAATGCAAATCTTAACCCTAACCCTAACCCTAACCCTCACCCTCACCCTCACCCTCACCATCACCCTAACCCTCACCCCAACCCTAACCCTAACTCTAAATCTGCACCTACCCCTAAACCTAACCCTAACCCTCACCCTAAACTTCAACCTAACACTCACCTTCACCCTAAACCTAAACTTAATCATAACACTCACCCTAAACCTAACCCTAACTCTCACCATATCCCTAACACTCACCCTCACCCTAAACTTAATCCTAACCCTACCTCTCTCACCCTAACCCTCACCTTAACACTCACCCTAACCATCACCCTCACCTTAAACCTAACCCTACCACTCACCCTAACCCTCACCGTCACCCTCACCTTAACCCTAACCCTCACCCTACCCCTAAACCTAACTCTAACCTTAACCCTCACCCTAACCCTAACCCTAAACCTAATCCTCACCCTCACCCTCACCCTAACCTTAACCCTCACCCTCACTCTAAACCAAACCTTGACCCTAATCCTACCCCTAACCCTAACACTGACCCAAACTCTAATCCTCACACTAACCCTAACCCTCACCTCACCCTAACACTAACCCTCACTCTCACCCTAACCCAAAGTCTAACCCTAACCCTAACCCACACCCTGCCCTAACCCTAACTCCAACCCTTACCTTAACCCAAAATGTCACTCTATCCCTCACCTTAACCCTCAACTTCACCCTAACCCTAAACCTTACCCTAACCCTAATCCTAACCCTAACCTTCAACTTAACCCTCATCCTCACCCTAACCCTAACCCTAACCCCACCCTGACCCTAACCCTAACCCTAACCCTATCTGTAACTCTAACCCTAACCCTCACCCTCACCCTCACACTAACCCTAACCAAAACCCTAACGATAACCAAAACCTAACCCAAACCCTAACCCTAACACTTACCCTAACTCTAACCCTAACCCTCATCCTCACGTTAAACCCCACCCTAACCTTCAACCTAACACTAACACAAACCCTAACCCTCAGCCTCACCCTCACCCTAACCCAAACCCTCACCCTAACCCTAACCTTAACCCTAAAACTAACCCTGACACTAAACCAACCCTCACTATAACCCTAACCCTAACACTAACACTAAACGTCACCTTAACCTTCACCTTAACCCTCACCTTCACCCTAACCCTAAACCTAAACAAATCCTAACCCTAACTCTAACATTCACCCTAAACCTCAGCCTCAACCTAACCCTAACCCTAACCTCACTCTCACCCTAACCCTAACCCTAACTCTAACCATAACCCTAACACTCACCCTCACCTCACCCTCACCCTAACCATAACCAAAACCCTAACCCTAACCAAACCCAACCTTAAACCTAACTCTAACCCTCACCCTCACCCTAAACCTCACCTAACACTCAACCTAACCCTAACCCTAACCCTAACCCTCACCCTCATTCTCACTCTAACCCTCACCCTCACCCTCACCCTAACCCTCACCCTACCCTAGCCCTCACCATAACCCTGACCCTGACCCTCACTCTCACCCTAACCTTAAGCCTAAACCTACACCTAACCTTAACCCTAACCCTAACCCTAAACCGAACACTCGCTCTAAACCTCACCCTCACTCTCACCCTAACCCTAATCCTCACCCTAAACCTATCCCTATCCCTAACCCTAAACCTCACCCTAACCCTAACCCTAACCCTAACCCGAACCCTAATCCTCACCCTATCCCTCACCCTATCACTAACCCTCACCCTAACCCTAAACCTAACCTTAACCCTAACCCTGAACCTCACACTAACCCTGACCCTAACAATAACCCTAACCCTAACCCTAACCCTCACCCTAAACCTAACCCTCACCCTAACCATAAACCTAACCCTCACCCTTACCCTAAACCTAACCCTCACCCTAACACTAACACTAACTCTCACCCTCACCCTAAGGCTAACCATAATTCTAACCCTAACCCTCACCCTAACTCTCACCCTGACCCTCACTCTAACCTTAACCCTCACCCTCACCCTAATCCTAATCCTCATGATAAACCTAACCCACACCTTAACCCTAACCCTCACCTTAACCCCAACCCTAACCCTAACCCTTACCCGCACCCTTACCATAACCCTCAGCCTCACCCTCACCCAACCCTCACGCTCACCTTAACCCTAACCCTAACTTTAACCGTATCCCTAACCCTAACCCTCACACTAACCCTAACCCTAAACCTAATCCTAAACCTCACCCTAACCCTAACCATAACCCAAAACCTAAGGCTAACCCTAACACTAACAATAAACCTAACCCTAACCCAAATCCTAACCCTAAACATAATCCTATCCCTAACCCTAACCCTCACAATAACCCTAACCCTATCCCTAAACCTAACCCAAAACTTAACCCTAACCCTAATCCTAACCTTCACCCTAACCATAACCTTAACCCTAACCCTAACCCTCACCCTGACCATCACCCTCACCTTAAACTTCTCTGTCAACCTCACCCTAACCCTTATAATCACCCTTACCCTCACAATAAACCTAACCCTTACCCTAACCCTCATCCTCACCCTCACCTAGCCGTAACCCTAACCCTAAACATAACCGTAAACCTCACCCGAACGCTAACGCTCACCCTACCCCTACCCCTAATCCTAACCCTAACCCTCACCCTCACCATAACCCAAACACTAAAACTAACCCTAACCTTAAACCTAACCCTCACCCTACCCCTAAACGTAAACCTAAACCTAACCCTAACCCTCACCCTAACCCTCACCCTAAACCTCACCCACACCCTAACCCTCACCCTCACCATAACTCTAACTCTTACCCTAACCCTAACCCTAACCCTAACCCTGACCCTCACCCTCGCCCTCATCCTAACCCTCATCCTAACCCTAAATCTAAACCTAACCCTAACACTAACCCAAACCCTAACCCTCACCCTAAACTCCAACCTAACCCTCACCTTCACCCTAACCCTAAACCTAATCATAACACTCACCCTAAACCTAACCCTAACTCTATAACCATATACCTAACACTCACCCTCACCCTAAGCTTAATCCTAACACTAACCCCAACTCTCACCCTAAACCTCACCCTTACCCTAACCCTCACCATCACCCTCACCCTTACCATCACCCTCAACCTAACACTCACTCTCACCATCACCCTAACCCTGACCATCACGCTCACCGTAACCCTAACCCTAACCCTACAACTCACCCTCACCCTGACCTTCAACCTCACCCTCACCCTAACCCTCATCCTCACCCTCACCCTAACCATAACCAAAACCCTAACCCTAACCAATCCCTAACCAAAACACTAACCTTAACCCTAACCCTAACCTTCACCCTCACCGAAAACCTCACCTAACCGTCCACCTAACCCTAACCCTAACCCTAACCCTAACCCTCACCCTCATCCTCACTCTAACCCTCACCCTCACCCTAACCCTAAACCTAACCCAAACCCTCACCATAACCCTAACCCTCATCCTAACCGTAACCCTAACCCTAACCCAAACCCTCACCATAACCCTAACCCTCACCCTCATCCTCACTCTAACCCTCACCCTCACCCTAACCCTAAACCTAACCCAAACCCTCACCATAACCCTAACCCTCATCCTAACCGTAACCCTAACCCTAACCCAAACCCTCACCATAACCCTAACCCTCACCCTAACCCTAACCCTAACCCAAACCCTCACCATAACCCTAACCCTAAGCCTAACCATAACCCTAACCCTAACCCTAACCCTCACCATCACCCTAAACCTAACCCTCACCCTAACCCTAACAATAACCCTAACCCTAACTCTAACCCTACCCTCACAATAACCCTAACCCTAATCCTAACCGTAACCCTCACCCTCACCCTAACCTTAACCCTAACCCTAAACCTAACCCTAACCCAAACCCTAACCCGAACACTCACTCTAACCCTCACCCTCACCCTCATCCTAACCCTAATCCTCACCCTAACCCTAAACCTCACCCTCTCCCTCACCCTCGCCGTAACCCTAACGCTCACCCTAACCCTAACCCTAACCCTAAACCTAAACCTTACCCTAACCCTAACCCTGAAACTCACCCTAACCCTCACCCAAACTCTAAACTTTACCCTAACCCTAACCCTAACACTAACACTCACCCTCACCATCACCCTCACCCTAACCCTAACCCTCACCCTAAACCTCACCCTAAACCTAATCTTCACCCTAACCCTAACCCTAACCATAAACCTAACCCTCACCCTTACCCTAAACCTAAGCCTCACCCTAAGCCTAACAGTAAACCTAACCCTAACTCTCCCTCTCACCCTAACCCTAACCCTAAGCCTCACCCTTACCCTAACCCTCACCTTCACCCTCACCCTCACCCTCACCCTCACGCTAAACTTAACCCTAACCCTAACCCAAAACCTCATCCTAACCCTAACCCGAACCCGAACACTCACCCTAAACCCTGACCCTCACCCTAACCCTAATCCTCATCCTAAACCAAACCCTAACCCTAACCCTAACCCTCACCCTAACCCTAACCCTCACCCTTGTTGGGGACCAACTGTGGGGTCAATGACCTTGGACCTGACCTTGGACCTACACAACTGTATACACAAGGAAGTAACTCTTATCAGGATAACTTTAAGCAATGTTAATCAACTCTTATCAGGATAATTTTAAGCAATGTCAATCAGTTCTTATCAGGATGACTAAGCAATGTCAATCAGTTCTTATCAGGATGACTTTAAGCAATGTTAATCCTTTCTTATTTATCCTATATGTGACTTGTTTACTATTTTGTATGAATGTAGCCTCTGGCAGTTCCCTAGTTTTAGGAAGAGTATTTAAGGTCGGAACTTAAAATAAACAAGGCAGTCTTAGGCGGCAGTCTGGAGCTCACAGCCTTCTTGGACTGCTGACTTGGGCTGTAGTCCTCCCGAACTCCATCTGTTTGTCTCTCTTCTATTTTTTCCTAGACCTTGCCCCTATTTCAGGAATCCCAATCCGCGAACCCTGCTTTGCTGCCGGCTGGCCCCGGCACACCCTCACCCTAACCCTAATCCTAACCCTAACCCTAACTCTCACCCTATTCCTCACCCTCACCCTCACCCTAAACCTAAACCTAAACCTAAACTTAACCCTAACTCTCACAATGACCATCACCCTGACCCTAACTGTCGTTGCCCGCGGCAACAACATGTCACTTCGGAGGCGTACTGGGAATGATCACAGACTCAAATTGCTGCAAGCAGAGGTCGTTTATTTCTCTCTGTCCTCTCTCCTCTGCCTCTGCGTCTTTTTCTCTTCTCCCTCCTGTCTCTCTCAAACCTCACACTATTTATATCCCTAAGCCCCCAATCACAGTAAAGGTCATCTGCAAACAGCAAACAAACCTGGAAGAAATCTAGCAATCCATTGTTTTCACAAGCACAAAAAAAAACAAATCAATGAATGCAAAGAAACTTCCTGGTCAACAAGTACTGACTCGTTAGTGAGCTGCCAGGTGCCAACATATAATCTTACTTCCTCAGGAGGCTGAAAACAGTGGTCTCCAATATCTCCCCCTTTTTTATTTTAGAAAAGAAAAGAATAGAAAAGAAAAGAAAGAAAGACCTAGGATATGTGGGGCTACCATCATATCAGATCGACTGTGCCTGTTTTAGGTGTCTCCAAGCTCGTTAGTCTTCTTACCCATCATGGGATCACCAAGTACTCTTTACTTGGCTCCTGTCTTAGGTTTATAGGCTAACAACTGGGACTTGCCCGTCTCTGACTACCAGCCGTCCATTTAAGCATGCGAGACCTGAGGGAAGGCACTTGTTTCCATGGCAGCAAACATCTATCGTTTCAGCATTTGCTGTCGACGTTGACTTTGCATTATTTTACACAAACAATATTAAAATTATAAGATATAAAACTAACCCAAGCCAATCAATCCTACCCACTTTTGACCAAATCCCAAAACAGTCTCAAATAAACATGACCAATCACCCAAGGTTGGAATATCAATATATGTCCAATTATTTGTGTACGTAGAGAGGCTGTCAAGTTATCAACTTGAGTATTTTGTTATGTCCATGTTATGTCCAAGTTCAAACTCCGGAACAGGCAGCTACATAAGAGGTGCTCATCAACCTGCTCTGCAATATTCAATTGTTCTTGCGATGAATCCACTTGTTGATTAAGCATAACAATTCTGGTCCTCAGTTGGATTTTGATAAAAGATGACTGAGCCACAAAATTAGTTCTTGAGGATTCTTGACATCCAGTTCAGGAGGGTGGCCAAGGTTGTTCAGGTTCCCAGCAGCGTGGTCCTCAGCAATGTTGATAGGGTCGTGTATCGTTGGCCTGTCGATTCATTCCAGGAACCTTACTCGTGCTAAGTAGAAGAGCCTTCATCTTGACTGACATGCTTCTGAGGAGCCTCCACCGTCTGACGTATCAGTCTCTCCGGCACCCAAATGGGACTGTCAGCATCCTGTGGAAAAACACAAACACTTCCTCGCCCCCACATGAGAACAGGGTCTGGTCCTTTCCAGTTTCCAGAAAAACTATCTTTCCACAATACTAAAGAAAGTCTATCCTTGGGAGACTTCCAATCCCCCCCTTTTGTTTTAAAAGCAATAATTTTAATGTCTGATGTGCACGCTCTACTATCCCCTGTCCTTGAGGATTGTAAGGAATACCTGTTTTATGAACAATATTTAAAGTTGCACAAAATTGAATAAAGGAAGCAGATGTATATGCCAGATCAGTGTCTGTCTTTATACTTTTAGGCATCCCCATAGCTGCACATGCATGCAGCACATGAGATATGACATCCTTAACCTTTTCTCCAGCATGCGAGGAAGCAAATATGAATCCAGAAAAATTATCAATAGGTACATGCACATATTCCAGAGTACCAAAGCTAGGCACATGAGTAACATCCATTTGCCAAATATGATTGGGTTGTAAACCTCTTGGATTTATACCCAGATGAGCTACTGGAATGGGGGGAGGAGCACACTTTTGACATTGTCTAACAATCATTCGGGCTTGCTCTTTTGTAATATTAAAGCGCTGTTTAAGGGTCATACTATTAACATGGAATTGAGAATGAAAGCGAATAGCCTGTTCCATTACTGAAAAAATAAAGATGGTTTTTGTGGCCAAGTCAGCTAATTGATTTCCTTTACTTAACGGGCCTGGTAATCCCATGTGAGCTCGTACGTGCCCAATAAAAACAGGATCGCTAGGTTTCCACAAAATTTTTTGAATCCGGAAAAACATAGAAAAGGTGGGAGTTTGTGGTGAAATAGGTCCAGCAGTTTCCAGAGAAGGAAAAAGCTGAACAATATACAAACAATCAGAAAAAATATTTAAAGGAACATAAGGATAGCGTTGTAAGGCTACAATGAAAGCCTCCAATTCAACTAATTGAGCGAACTTATGAGGGGTAACATGTGTAAGTACAGTAATTTTAGTAACCACAGCAGCAGTGCCAAGAGAAGATCCATCTGTAAATACTGTCAAAGCCTTTGGGATGGGATTCTTTTTAACTATAGTGGGAAATATAATGGGATGTTCTAAACAGAATGATAATAAACTAGATTTTGGAGGATGATTATCAAAGTAGGCTTGAGTAGAGCATTGTATAATGGCCCATTCTTTGGTATTTCTGATTAAATATTCCAATTGTTGAAATGTATAAGGGGTAATAATTTTACCAGGATGAACTCCAAAAACTTAAGGGAGGTAGTAAGGGCTTGCATAATTAATTCAGCTATCATAGATGGATAAGGCATAATTACTTTCTTTGGGGAGGTTGAAAAATGGACCCACAAAAGAGGACCCTCTTGCCAGAAAACTCCGGAAGGTGTATAAGCAGAAGAAATTACAATAAACATGAGTTCTTTAGAAAAATCTATACGATCACAATGAGCTCTTTCTATAGCTTTTTCTACAAGAAGCAAGGCTTCTCTTCCTTCTGGAGTAAGCTCCCTAGGAGACGAGGGATCAGGCTCCCCTTGTAATATCTCAAATAAGGGTTTAAGTTGTCCTGTAGATATCCCCAAGGTGGGATGTAGCCAATTAATATTCCTTAAGAGATGTTGAAAATCATTTAAAGTAATCAATTTATCTTTAGCAATTTGAATTCTTTGTGGCTTAATACATGTACCCATAATTTGATATCCCAAATAAAGAATGAAAGAACCTGATTGTACCTTTTCCTCAGCTATATGAAGTCCATGACTCTTTAACATATCTGACATCAGGCCAAAAATTTGTAAAAGTAAATTTGAATTGGGGTGTGCTAATAAAACATCATCCATATAATGTATTACCATTACGTCAGGATAGCTTTCTCTAAGGGGCTTAATGGCTGCATCAACATACACCTGACAGATTGTGGGGCTGTTAGCCATAACCTGAGGTAGGACTTTCCATTGAAATCTTTGACAAGGACCTTCATTGTTTATAGCGGGTACTGAAAAGGCAAACCTTGGAACATCCCCTGGATGTAATGGAATAGAAAAAAAGCAATCCTTAATATCAATGGCAATAATTTGATGTCCTTTTGGAATGGCTACAGGATTATGGAGGCCAGGTTGCGAGGGACCCATAAATTGCATAGAATTATTAATGACCCTCAGATCATGAAGAAGTCATCATTTTCCAGATTTCTTTTTTATTACAAAAATATGGGAATTCCAAGGAGAAGTAGAAGGCTCAATGTTGCTAGCTTGTAATTGCTCTTGTACTAACTTTTGGGCCACTTGGAGTTTCTCCTTTGACAAGGGCCACTGCGGGACCCAAATAGGATTATTAGATTTCCAGGTTATTTTTAATGGTGATTTCACAGTGGCCCTTAATGAAAAGGATAACTAACTCCATAGCGGTCATTTTTCTTGGTTATGGGTAGAGGATGAGGATTTCCTTGAAGTTTTCCTAGACCTTTCCCTTCCCGGTAACCCTGCTTGTGCATCGTTGTCCAGGCACTCTTACCTGGTATATGTCCTGATTCAAGTTTTGCCATCCAGGATTCTTTGTCTTCCTTGACAGGTTCTGTGGTCAGATGTACTCCCATTTCCTGCAATACATCTCTGCCCCACAACGTGATAGGCAATGATGCTAACACATAAGGTTGAAAAGTACCTATATGTCCCTCCCCATCCTGCCAGGATAAAACTTGAGCACTCCGATCAGCACTTTGCAAAAATCCTAACCCCCTCAGCGTGCAATCAGCCTTCTGAAGAGGCCATTACTTAGGCCAAAGTTGAACATTAGTAATGGATATGTCTGCCCCAGTATCAAGGAGACCCTCAATGGTCATTCCTTGCACAAGTAATTTGAGCAGAGGCCTTTTTGAACAATCCTGCACCCAATAAACCATTTGTTCTTTTCCAGTTGTCCCGAATCCCCTGGATTCCCTATTTTGAGGCATACTCTTAAAATTTTTATGCATACTTGGAAGTAAGATTAATTGGGCTATTCTATCTCCTGGACTGATGACTGAGATACCACGGGGAGAACTTACCATAATTTTAATTTCACCTGCATAATCACAATCTATAACCCCTGGAAGGATATGAAGGCCGGAAAGAGTAAATGAACTACGACCAAGAAGTAAGCCTACTGAATTTGGAGGGAGAGGCCCTGACATCCCTGAAGGAATTAATTGGACTCCCATCTCAGGTGTTAATATGAGTCGGGAGGTGGAGCAGAGGTCCAATTCTGCGCTGCCTGAGGTACCTCGGACGAGGGAGTCAATGGAAAGAAGGGGTCGTGACAAGGAATGGTCTGGATTGTACCTGGAGTATGGTTCACTGGCATTCCATAGCCCCGTACGTTTGCTGGCCCCGAGGCAAAGGGCCCCGCCTTCCGTTTTTTTACCCCAGTCCATTCCCCGGGCTTCTGTCAAACTCAGTGACAGATCTACACTCATTACCCAATGTTTACCTCTTCTACACTTTGGACAGATCCCTGGCAATGGGGACTTTTCTGTCTTTACCACTGAAGCTTGTTGTTGCCCTTTACTAAGACATTGATTCTTAAAATGTCCCGCAGTGAAAACAAGTTCTTTGTCTAGCTCCCCCTGCTGGGTCTAAGGGAGGCACACCCCTCATGGCTGCCGCAATCACCTGTCCTGTGACCACTGCATCATTAATGTCCCTACAGACTTTTATGTAAACTGACAAATTCTTCTTCCCTTTCCATGGTCTTATTGCAGCTTGACACAATTTGTTTACATTTTCAAATGCCAGCTGAAGTATTAATGGCATCGCAGTGTCAGTGTCGCCAAAGACGCGAGTGGCTGTTTGAATTAGTCTATCTACAAAAATCTGCATAAGGCTCGTTAGGTCCCTGAAGAACCTTTGAGAGATTACCTTGCAAATCACCAGAACCTTGTAAAGTCTTCCATGCTCTGGTAGCTGCAGTAGCAATCTGCGCATATGTTCCTGGTTCATGCTGAAGCTGGGCCTGTAACGCGGCATACTGACCCTCACCTGTAAGCATCTCAATATTTCTGCTGCAGCATTTCTACGTGCCATTTCTAGAGATAACTCCTGCCAGCCAGTCTTCCAAATCAAATATTGTCCTCCACTCAGCACTGCCTTTCATAATTTTTCCCAATCATCCAGAACTAAATTTAAATTTACCAATGAGTCTAACATACTAATAGTGAAAGGCGCCTGGGGTCCATAAGCCATAACGGATTCCTTTAGCTGCTTAACCGTTTTAAAGTCTACTGGTTGATGAAATCTGGCCTGATTTTGATCCTCAAACACTGGAAAACCCACTCATCCCCCATTTCTAGCGCTTCTACTCTTTTAGCTTACTTGCTGACAGATGGGAGGAGGTGGGATGTTGGCCCCTCCCACTGAGCCACAGGCTGCTGAACTATGGGCGGTTGCCCCCCATCGTGCAATTCCCCCAGCACAGGCTTTCTAAATCACTACTACTTAATTCTTCCCTTTCCTATTTACTAGATTTTCTCTCATCTATCTCTCCAAGCGTCTCTGAGCTTCCTGTCACCTGTTGTCTACTCTTTGTTTGGACAAAAGCAAACACTCCCTGTCTTAGCGCTTTTTCTAAATCTAACTTATGTAAATCCCACTGTGCTACATTAAGAAATCCTTCATTCAAAACCCAGGGACTTACTTTTGCTATCATATCCACAACTGTTCTCTTACAACAGTACTGTTAACTTTAAGTAAATCTCTTATGACTCTAACCATCTGGTCCTTGGAGACTTCTGAACCCATTATTCACATTTAACAACTTCACAAAAGCTTTTCTTTGACTGCAACATCCGGTTTTTAGAATCTCCTGAACCCACTATTCCCGGTTCTTTACCGAACCCGTTATTCCCGGTTCTTTACTGAACCCCATATTCCCGGTTCTTTACCAAACCCCTTATTCCCGGTTCTTTACCAAACCCCTTATTGCCTCGCCCTTTCTGCTCTGGCCAGAGACTTCCGCGAGGTTCCTCAGTGTCCCCACTGTGCCGAAGTGAACTGCGCTTCTGAGGTAGACTAGGAATGAGTATTACCTTGCCCCCCGTGAGGTTCCTCAGTTTCCCCACCATGCTGAAAAAATGATCCCCTTCCGGGCAACCAACTGTCGCTGTCCACAGTGCTGAAAAAACGATTCCTATAAGGGCCAACACTTGTCGCTGCCCGCGGCAACAACATGTCACTTCGGAGGCGTACTGGGAATGATCACAGACTCAAATCGCTGCAAGCAGAGGTTGTTTATTTCTCTCTGTCCTCTCTCCTCTGCCTCTCCGTCTTTTTCTCTTCTCCCTCCTCTCTCAAACCACACACTATTTATATCCCTAAGCAGCCAATCACAGTAAAGGTCATCTGAAAAACAGCAAACAAACCTGGAAGAAATCTAGCAATCCACTCTATTCACAAGCACGGAAAAAAACAAATCACGAATGCAAAGAAAATTCCTGGTCAACAAGTACTGACTCATTAGCGAGCTGCCAGGAGCCAACATATAATCTTACTTCCTCAGGAGGCTGAAAACAATGGTCTCCAACACCTAACCCTCACTCTAACCCTAACCTTCACTCTAACACTAACCCTCACCCCCATCCTCACCCTAACCCTCACACTAACTCCAGACCTAACCCTAACCCTCCCCCTAAATCTAACTCTAACCCTGAATGAACCCTAACCCTAACCCTAACCCTCACCCTAATACTCAGCCTAACACTAACCGTAACACTAACCCTAACTCTAAAACTCACAGTAAGCCTCAACCTAACCTAACCCTAACCCTAACCTTCACCCTCACCCTGACCTGACCCTCACTCTAACCCAAACCCTAACCCTAATCATAACCCTAACCCTAACGCTAACCCAAATCCTAACCTCACCCTAACCCTAACCCTCACGCTCACCCTAAACCTAACCCTTACCCTAACCCTAAACAAAACTCTAACCCTAACCCTAACCCTCACTCTAACCCTTACCCTAACTCTAACCCTAACCTTAACACTCACCCTAACCCTCACCCATACCTTAACTCTAATCCTACCCCTAAACCTAACCCTAAACCGAACCCTAACCCTGAACCTAACCCTCACCCTAACCCTAACCCTAACCTTAACCGTAACCCTCAACCTAAGCATCACCATAACCCTAACCCTAAACCTATCCATATAGCTCAGGCAAATCCTCACCCTCAGCCTCACCCTCACGCTAACCCTAACCTTCACCTAAACCTAACCTTAACCATAACACTAACCCCCACCCTAAACCTAACCTCATCCTAACCCTCACCCTAAACCTAATCCTAACCCTAATCCTCATCCTATACTTCACCCTAACCCAAACTCTCAAGCTAACCTTAAACTAAAACCTAACCTTAAACCTAAACCTAACCCTCACCCGAAACCTCACCCAGAAACTAACCCTCACCCTAACCCTAACCCTAACCCTAACACTCACCCTCACCCTCACCTTAACTCTCATCCTAACCCTAAACCTAACCCTCTCGCTCACCCTAACTCGAATCCTAACCCTAAACCTCATCATAACAATCATGCAAACCCTAAACCTAACCCTAATCCTAACCCTCACCCTAAACCTCAGCCTAACCCTAACCTAACACTAACTCTAACCCTAACCCTCACAATAACCCTAACCTAACCCTCACACTCACCCTAACCCTAACCCTAACCTTCACCCTCACCCTAACCCTAAACTTCAACCTAACAACCCTAACCCTAACCCTATCCCTAACCCAAACCCTAATCTAACCCTACCCGTACCCCTAACCCTCTCCCTCAAGCTAACCCTCACCCTCACCCTAACCCTCACCCTAACCCTAAACCTCACCCTCACCCTAACCCTCACCCTCACCCTAACCCTCACCCCAACCCAAACCTAATCCCAATCCTAACCCTCACCTAACACTCACACTAACCATAACCCTAACACTAACCCTCACCCTAACACTCAGCCTAACCATAACCCTAAACCTAACCCTAAACCTAACCCTCACTCTCACCCTAACCCTTACCCACAGCCTAACAAGAACCCTAACCCTAACCCTAACACTCACCCTAACCCTCAGCCTAACACTATCCCTAACCCTAACCCTAAACCTAACTCTTACCCTCACTCTAACCCTAACATAATCCTAACAATAACCCTAACCCTAAACCTCACACTAACACTCACCCTAACCATCACACGAACCCTCTCTCTCACCCTTACAATAAACTAACCCCCAACCTCATACTCCCCTAACCCTAATCCTAATCCTCACCCTAACCCTAACATAATCCTAACAATAACCCTAACCCTAACAATCACCCTAACCCTAACCTTCATACTACACCTAAACCTAACCCTAAAATTAACCATAAACCTCAACTCAACCAATCCCTGACCCTAACCCTCATAGTAACCCTAACCATAATCCTAACCCTCACCTAATCCTAAGCCTCACACTAAATCTAACCCTTATCCTAACCCACACCCTAACCCTAACCCTAACACTAACCCTAACCCTCATCCTCACCCTAAACATAAAGCTCACCCGAACCCTAAACCTAACCCTAACCCTAAACCTCACCCTCACCATAACCCTAAACCTAACCCTCACCATAACACTAACACTAACCCTCAGCTTAATCCTCACCCTCACCCTAATCCTAACCCTAAACCTCAACCTACACCTCACCCTAACCCTCTTCGACACCCTAGCCCTAAACCTAACCCTAATCCTAACCTTCATCCTAACCCTAACCCTCACCCTAACCCAACCCTCACCCGAACCCTAACCCTACCTCTCACCCTACCTTAAACTTAAATCTAAACCTAACCTAACCCTAACCCTCATCCTCACCATAACACTATCTGTAACCCTAATCCTAACACTCACCTAAACCTAATGCTCACCCTGAACCTATCCCTAACCCTAACCCTCACCCCAACCCAAACAGTAATCCTAACCCTAACCCTAACCCTCACCCTCACCCTACACCTAACCCTAACCCTACACCTCTCCCTCACACTAACCCTAACCCTAAACCTAACCATAACCCTCACCCTAACCCTCACATTGACCCTAACCCTCACACTAACCCTCACCCTCACTCTCAACCTCAATCTCACCCTCATCTTCACCCTAACCATCATCCTCACTCTCAACCTAACACTAAAACAAACCCAAACACTAACCCTAACCCTAACCATAACCCTCACCCTCACCCTCATTCTCACCGTCACCCTAACCCTAACCATAACCATAACACTAACACTAACCCAAACCCTAACTCTAACCCTAAACGTAACGCTCACCCTAACTCTCAACCTCACTCTAACCCTAACACTCAAATTCACCCTAAAACTAACCCTAACACTAATCCTCACCCTAAACCTAAACCTCACCCTAACCCTAACCCTAACACTAAAAATAACCCCTAACTCCTAACCCTAAGGGTCCTTAACCCTAAACCTAATCCTAACCCTAACCTTAACCATACTCTTAGCCCTAACCTTAAACATCACCTTCACACTAACACTAAGCCTAACCCTCACCCTCACCCTACCCTAACTCTAAACCTAACCATAAACATAACCCTCACCCTAACTCTAAGCCTAACCCCAACACTAACCCTAACCCTCACCCTCACCATGACCCCAACCCTCACACTAACCATCACCCTAACCCTAACCCTAAACCTAACCCTAACCCTCACCCTCACCCTCACCCTCACTCTAAGCCTAAGCCTAACCCTATCCTTAACCCTAAACCTAACTCAAAACCTAACCCTACCTTTAAACCTAACCCTAGCCCTAACCCTATGTGTCCCTAACCCTAACTCTAACCGTAACCCTCACCCTCACGCTAACCCTCACCCTAACCCTCACCTTAACCCTAACCCTAACCCTCACCTTAATCCTAATCCTAACCATCACCCTATCCCTCACCCTAACCCTAACCCTCACCTTCACCCTAACACTAAGTCTAACCCTCTTCCTCACCCTAATGCTAAACCGAACCCTAACCGTAACCCTCACCCTCACCCTCACACTAACTCTAAGCCTAACCCTAAATCTCACCCTAACCCTAACTCTAACCCTAACCCAAACCCTTAACCTAAACCTAACTCTTAGCCTAACACTAACCCTTACTCTCACCCTAACCCTAACCCTCACCCTAACCATCATCCTCACTCTGAACCTAACCGTACCCCTAACCCTAAGCCTACCCAAACCCTAACCCTAACCCGTTATAACCCTCACCCTCATACTAACACTCACCCTAACCCTAACCCTAACCGTAACCATAAGCCTCAACCTAATTCTAACCCAAACCCTAACCCTAACCCCACACTATCCCTCACCCTAACCCTAACCAACACCTCCACCCTAACACTAAGCCTAACCCTCACCCCCACCCTAACCCTAACCGCAACCCTAACCCTAACATTCACCCTCACCCTCACACTCACCCTAACCCTAAGCCTTACCTTAAACCTAACCCTAACCCTCACGCTAACCCTAACCCTAACTCTAACCTTAACCCAAAAGCTAACCCTCACCCTCACCCTAACCCTAACTTTTACCCTAACACTAACCCTCACCCTAACCCTAAACCTAACCTTCACCCTAACCATCATCTTCACTCTCAACCTAACCCTTCCCCTATTCTAACCCTAACCCAAACCCTAACCCTAACACTGTCCCTAACCCTAACCAAACACTAATCCTAACCCTAACCCTAACCCTCACCCTCATCCTGACCCTAACATTAACCTAACCCTAATCCTAACCGAAACCCTAATACTAACCTTAACCCTAACCCTAACGCTAACCCTAACCCTAAACCTCACCCTAACCCTTATCCTAATCCAAACCCTAAACCTCAGCCTCACCCTCACCCTAACCCTAACACTCACGCTAACCCTAACCCTAACCATAACCCTAACTCTCACCGTCATCCTAACCTTAACCCCAACCCTAACCCTAACCCTAACTCTAACCCTAAACCTCACCCTAAACCTAACACCTACCCTCGCCCTAACCCTCACCCTAACCATAACCCTAACACTCACACTAACCCTCACCCTAAACCTAACCCTAACCCTCACCCTCACCCTAACCCTAACCGTAACCCTAAACCGAACCCAAAACTTAACCCTAACCTTAAACCTAACCCTGCCCTAACCCTAAGTGTTGTTAACCCTAACCCTAATCTTAACCCTCACCCTCAAGCTAAACCTCACTCTAACGCTCATCTTAACCCTAACCCTAACCCTAACCCCCCCTCACCCTAAACCTAAACGGAACCTTCACCCTAAACCTCACCCTAACTCTAAACATAACCGAAAACCTAACCCTAACCCTAACCCTCACACTAACCCTCTCCCTAACCCTTACCCTCACACTCACACAAACACGAAGCCTCACCTTCACCCTCACCCTAAACTAACCCTCACCATGACCCTAACGATAACCCTAACTGTAATCATAACCTAACCCTCAAAATAAACCTAACCCTAACCCTAAACCTCACCCTAATCCTCACCCTCACCCTCACCATAACCCATACCCTAAGCATAAGCCTAACCCTAACCCTAATCCAAACTCTAAAACTAAACATAACCCTATTCCTCACCCTCACCTTAAGCGTAAGCCTAACCGTAACCCTAACCCTAATTCAAAATCGATCCCTAACACTAACCCTAATCCTAACCCTCACCATCACCCTATCCCTACTCCTAACCCTAACCCTAACCCTCACCCTCAACCTAACCCTAATTTTACTCTGTCCCTAACCTGAACCCTCACCCTCAAACTAACCTGAACCCTCACCCTCACCCTAACACTAACCCTAAACATAACCCTAAACTTCACTGTAACCCTCACCATAACACTAAACCTAACCCTAACCCTCACCCTAACACTAAACATAACCCAAAACCTAAACCTAACCTAACCCTCACAGAAACCCTCTCCCTAACCCTTCCCCTCACCCTCGCACTAACCCTAAGCCTAACCTTCACCCTCACCCTAACCCTAACCATCACCCTTTCCCTAACACTAACCCTAACCGTAACCATAACCTAACCCTCACAATAATCCTAACTCTAACCCTAACCCTCACCCTCACCCTCACCCTAACCCTATCCATAACCCATACCCTAACCCTAAGCCTAACCCAAACCCTAAACCTAAACCTAACCCTATCCCTAACCCTCACCCTAAACCTCACCCTAACACTAACCCTACCTTAAACCTAACCCTAACTCTCACCCTCACACACCCTAATCCTAAGTCTAAGTCTAAACCTAACCCTAATCCAAAATCGAACCCTAACCCTAACTCTAACCATAAGCCTAACACTAACCCTAACCCTAACACTCACCCTAACCATAAACCTTGCACTCACACTAACCGTCACCCAACTCCTATCCCTAACTGTAAAAGTAACCCTAACCCTAATGCTCATGGAAACCCTCACCCTAATCCTAATCCTAACATTAACCCTCACCCTCACCTTCACCCTCATTCTCACCCTAACCCTCATTTTCACCCTGACACTAACCCTAAACCTAACCCTACCCCAAACCCTAACCATAACCCTTACCCTAACCCTCACCCTCACCCTAACCCTAACCGACAGCCTCACACTCACCCTCAACCTAACCCTAACCCTATCCAAACATTCACCCTAACCCTAAACCTAACCCTAACCCAAACACTCACCCAAACACTAACCCTAACCCTAACCATAACCCTCACCCTCACCCTCACACTCACCCTCACCCTCACCCTCACCCTAACCCTAACCGTAACCCTAACACTAACACTAACTCAAAACCTAACGCTAATCCTAAACATAATGCTAACCCTTACCCTAAACCTCACTCTAACCCTAACACTCAATTTCATCTTAAAGCTAACACTAACATTAATCCTCACTCTAACCCTAAACCACACCCTAACAAAAACCCTAACACTAAAAATAACAACTAACTCCTAACCCTAAGGGTCCCTAACCCTAATTCTAATCCTAACCCTAACCCTAACTGAATCCTAGCCCTAACCTTAACCCTCACATTCACCCTAACACTAATCCCAACCCTCACTCTAACGTTAACCCTAATCCTAACCCTCACCATCACTCTAACCCTAAGCCTAAACCTAACCGTAATCCTAACCCTCACTCTAACCCTAAGCCTAACCCTAACTCTAAACCTAACCCAAACCCTAACCCTCACCCTAACCCTACCCCTAACTCTTACCCTAACACTAACCCTCAACCTGACCCTAAAATTTACCCTCACCCTAACCATCATCCTCACTCTCACCCTAATCCTACCCCTAATCCAAACCCTAACCCAAACCCTACCCCTAACCCTACCCGAAATACTAATCCTAATCCGAACCAAACTCTCACCCTCACCCTAACCGTATCCCTAAACCTAACCCTAATCCTAACCGAAACCCTAACCCTAACCCTAACCCTAAATCTAAACCTAACCCTAACCCTAACCTTAACCCTCACCCTAACCCAAACCCAAAACCTAACCCTCACCCTAACCGTAACCCTCACGCTAACCCTAACCCTAACCATACCCTAACTCTCACCATCACCCTCACCCTAACCCTAAACCTAACACTAACCCTCACCCTCACCCTCACCCTCACTCTCACCCTCACCCTAACCCTTGCTCTTACCCTCACCTTAACCTTAACCCTCACCCTCACCCTAAACCTCACTATCACCCTCACCCTAACCATAATCGTAACCTTACCCTAACACTAACCCTAACCCCAACCCTAACCCAGACTCTCACCTGCACCCTAACCTTAATCCTCACCCTCACCCTAACCCTAACTCAAACACTAACACTAACTCTAACACTAAACCAAACCATAACCCTAACCCTAACCCTAACCCTAACCCAAACCTAGCCCTAGCCCTAAACTTATACATAACCCTAAACCTAAACTTAACCCTAACCCTAACCCTAACCTTAACCCTAACCCTAAACCTAAGGGACCCAAACCCTAACTCTAACCCTAAACCTAAACCTCAGCTTCACCCTCTACCTCACCATAACCATAACCCTAACCATCACCCTCACCCTCACCCTAACCATAATCATAACCATAAACCTAATCCTATCCCAAACCCTAACCCTAACCCTATCCATAACCCTAACCTCACCCTCACCCTAATCCTAACCCTAACACTCACCCTAAACCTCACCCTCACCCTAACCCTAACCCTAAACCTCACCATAACCCTCACCCTCACCCTATCACTAATTCTAACACTAACCCTACCACTAACCCTAAACCTCACACTCACCCTAACCATAAACCTAACCCTAACCCTATCCCTCATCCGAATCCTAACCCTAACCCAAACCCTAACGCTAACCCAAACCCTAAACTTAACGCTAACCCTAACACTAACCCTCACCCTAACCCTAACACTCCCCCTAAACCTCACCCTAACCCTAATCATCACACTAACCCTCAGCCTAACCCTAACCCTCACCCTCACCCCAACCCTAACCCTAACCCTCATCCTAACCCTCAACCAAACCCTAACCCTCACCCTCACCCTAATCCTCAACTTAACCCTCAATTCACCCTAACCCTAAACCTAACCCTTACCATAACCCTAACCTTACCCCTCACCCTAACCCAGCCCTCACGCTAACCCTATCCTTAACCCTAATCATAACCCTCACCCTCACCCTCAACCTCAACCTAATCCTCACCCAAAAGCTAACCCTAACCCTCACCCTCACCCTAAACCTAACCTAACCCTCACCCTAACCCTCACTCTCACCCTCACTCTAACCCTCAATCTCACCTTCACCCTAACTCTTACCCTGACCCTCAACCTAACCCTATAATTAACCTTCACCCTCACCCTAACCCTTATCCTTACCCTAACCCTAAGCCTCAACCTCACCCTCACCCTCACCCTAACCCTAACCCAAAGCCTCAACCTCACCATCACCTCAACCCTCACCCTCACCCTAACCATAACCATAACCCTAACCGTAATAGTAATCTTAAACCTCACACTAACCCTAACCCTAAACCTCACTCTCACCCTCGCCCTAACTTACCGCCATCCTCACCCAAACCCTAACCCTAAACGTAACCCTAAACCTAACCCTAATCCTGACCATCACCCTCACCCTAATCCTCACCCTTAACCTCACCCTAACCCTAACCCTAAACCTCACTCTCACGCTAAACCTCACCCTAACCCTCAGTCTCACACTAACCATAACTCTAATCCTAACACTCAGCCTAACCCTAACCCTAAACCTAACCCTCACCCTCAAAATCAACTTAACCCTCACCCTAACGTAACATTAACCCTAAACTTATACCTAACCCTAATCCTAAACTTAACCCTAACCCTCACCCTAAAGCTCACCCTCACCCTAACTCTCCCCCTAAACATAAACCTCACCCTATCACTAACACTCACCCAACCCTAACCCTAACCCTAACCCTCAACCTCTCGCTAACACTAAGCATAATCCTCACGCTCCCCCTAACCCTCACCCTCACCCTAACCCTAACCCTAACCCTAACCCTCACACTCACCTTAACTCTCACCCTAACCCTAACCCTAACCCGCACCCTCACCCTAATTCTAACCCTAACCTCACCCTAACCCTAACCCTAACCCTAACCCTAATCCAAACCCTAAACGTAGCCCTACCCCTAACCCTATACATAACCCTAAATCTAACCCTAATCCTAACCCTTACCCTAACCCTAGTCCTAGAACTAACCCTAACCATAAACCTAAACCTAACCATTAACCTAACCAAACCTTGTCCCTAATCCTTACCCTAAGGGTCCCTAACCCGAACCCTAACCCTAGCCATAACTATTACCCTAACCCTAACCCAAAGCCTCACCCTAACCCTCACCCTAACCCTATCCCTAACATAAGCCTAACCCTCACCCTCACCTTCAACCTACCCCTAACCGTCACCCTCACCCTAACCCTAAACCTAACCCTAACACTAACCCTAACCCTAACCTAACCATAAACATAAACATAACCCTCACCCTCAAACTAACCCTACCCCCCACACTAACCCTCTCCCTAACCCTAAACCTCACCCTAACCCTAACCGTCATCCTAACCTTCACCCTCACCCTCACCCTCACCCTAACCCTAACCCTAAACCTCACCCGCGTCCTAAGCCTCACCCTAAACCTAATCCTAACCCTAACCCCAACCCTAACGCTAAACCACACCTAACCCTCCCCCTAGCCCTCACCCTAACCCTAAACCTAACCCTAATGCTAACCCTATCCCTAACCGTAAACCTAAACCTAACCCTAACGCTCACCGTAACCCTAACCCTAACCCTCACCCTATCCATCCTCCTCACTCTCAACCTAACCCAAACCCTAACCCTAAACCTAACCCTATCCCTAACCGAAACACTTATCCTAACCTTATCCCTAACCCTAACCTTCACCTTCATCCTAACCCTAACCCTAAACATAACCCTAACCTAACCGAAACCCTAACCATAACCATAACGCTAACCCTAACCCTAACCCTTACCATAACCAAACTCCAAACCTACCCTCAACCTCACCCTAACCCTAACACTCATGTTAACCCTAACCCTAAACATAACCCTAAATCTCACCCTCACCCTAACCCTAACCATAAACCTAACCATCACCCTCACCCTCACCATAACCCACACTCTCACCCTCACCATAACCCTCACTCTTACCCTCACCCTAATGCTAACCGTAACCTTTCCCTAACCCTCACCCTAACACTAACGCTCACCCTCACACTAACCCTAACCCTAACCCTCACCCTCACGCTAACCATAACCCTAAGCCTAACACTCACCCTCACCCAAACCCTAAACCTAACCCTAACCCTAAACCTAACCCTCACCCTATCCCTCAGCCTAACCCTAACCCTTACCCTAACTTTATCCCTAACCCTCAACCTCACCCTAACCCTAAACCTAACTGTAACCCTAACTCTCACCCTAAACGTCATCCTCATCCGAAACCTAATCCTAACCCTAACCCTAACCCTCACACGCACCCTCACCCTAACCTTAAACCTAACCCTAACCCTAACCCTAAATCTAACCCTCACCCTATCCCTCACCCTAACACTTACCATAATTCTAACCCTAACACTCATCCTCACCTAACCCTAACCCTAAACCTAACGTTAACCCTCACCCTAATTGTCATCCTTATCCTAACCCTAACCTTCACCCTAAACCTAACCCTAACCCTAACCCAAACCTTCACCCTCACCCTAACACTAACTGACACCCTCACCCTCACCAACACCCTAACCCTAACTCTCCCAAACCATAACCGTAGTCATAAACCTAACCCTAATCCTAACCCGAACCCTAACCTTAACCGTAACCCTAACCCTAACCCTCAACCTCACCTTCACCCTAACCCTAACTCTCTCTCACCCTAACCCTAACCCTAACCCTGACACTAACACTAACCCAAACCCTACCCCAACCATAACCATAACCATAACCCTAACCCTCACCCTCACCCTAACCTTAACCCTCAACCTCTCCCTAACCCTACCCTGACACTAACCGTCACCCTAACCCTAACCCTCACCTTAACCCTAACCCTAACCCTAAAAATAACCCCTAACTACTAAATCCAACCCTAACCCTAAGGGTCCTAACCCTAAATCTCACCCTAATCCTAACCCTAACCCTAACCCTAAACCTAACCCTAACCCTAACCGTTACCCTAACCCTAACCCTAACCCTCACCCTCACCCTAACCCTAACCCTAACTTTAACCCTCACCCTCACCCTAACCCTAATTCTAACCCAAACCCTAACAATCACTCTAACCCTAAACCAAACCGTAACCATACCCTAACCCTAACCCAAACCCTAACCCTAACCCTAACCATAACCCTAATCCTAAAACTAGCCCTAGCCCTAAAAATATACATATACCTAACCTTATACCTAATCCTAACCCTAACCCTAACCTTAACCCTAACCCTAACACTAAACCTAAGGGTCCCTAAGGCTAACCCTCACCCTCACCCTAACCCTAACCCTAACACTCACCCTCACCCTAACCCTAACCCTCACCCTAACCCTAACCATAAAACAATCCTCACCCTAACACTCACCCTCACCCTATCCCTAATCCTAAGCCTAACCCTAACACTAACCCTAACCCTCACCCTCACCCTAACCCTAACTCTAACCCTAAGCCTAACCCTAATCCTCATCCTAACCCTAACCTTAACCCTAACCCTAACGCTCACCCTAATGCTCACCCTCACCCTAACCCTAACTCTAACCCTAACCCAAACCCTAACCCTAACCCTCACCCTAACACTAACCCTTACCCTTACCCTAACTCTAACCCTAACCCTCACCTTAACCCTAACTATCACCCTAACCCTCACCCTAACCCTAACCTTCACCCTAACCCCAACACTAACCCTCACCCTAACCCTGTCCCTCACCCTCACTCTAACCCTCATCATAATCCTTACCCTAACCCTCTTCTTAAGCCTCAACTGCCGGGGCCTACTGGCAGCAAATTGGGGTTCCTGAAATACGGGGCAGGGACTGGAAAAAATAGAAGAGAGACAAACACATGGGGTCCGGGAGTTCTGCAGTCCAGGTAAAAACTGCACCCCTGTTTATTATCAACTCAAGGCTTATATCCCTTCTTGAAACCAGGGAACTTCCAGGTGTTACATTCGTATGGTAAATCTCAGGTTATTTAAACAGAATAAGGCCAGAAAACAATAAGACAATAAAGCAAGTGTCTGATGCAAATCAAGGTACAGTTTGATTCCACTCTGGCTCCCAACATATCCCCCATTTTTATTTTAAAAGAAACACAAGTGCAATTTCTACTCTTTCCAATACCTCTAATTTATCCTGTCTCACTTTCCAAAAATGACTCTGGTCCCTTCATCTAAAGGGGATTGATGGGCAGAGATTCAGCTTCTGTGACTTCTTCAAGCTGAGTCAGGGGCCTTGTCTCTGTGCTTGACCAGGGACCTTAAGAAGCCTAGCCTGTTTTAACAAGGGGTTGCAAGATTAGATATGAAGAACAATAATTTGCTCCAAACTAGAGATCTTATTTACCATTTAACAACTGCACAAACCATCTTTGGCTACAATAGTGTAGTTTACTTAGCACCCATTTGCAAAGGCATTTTCTTGATTGTCTGGGGAACTAAATCTCCACAACCTTAAAAGTGCTTCAGTTGTCAGATCTAAACAGATTAATAGAGACACAAGCCCCAGATCCACAAACTTTCCTGAATTTGTGGCTGGTGTCAAATAAAAAATTTGCTCAATTAGGACTTTAAACTACCAACTATCACAGAAGATTGACAAGTTCCTGCCCAATTATGAAAGGCACGGGCATTAGTAAGGCATGCTTACAAACTATTCTATGACCTCCCGGCTCTGATTAATTTGAATGGCCAAGCACAAGTGACACTAGGATCTGACATCATCCCTGCCATCCAAGCAGAGGCTTTCTGCACCTGAGGCTTTTGTCCCAGTAGTGTCTCTACACGCAGGGATAAACATCCCATTGGCATTTCACTTTCTTGGTTGCTGGATTTGAACTCAGGGTCTGGGCACTGTCTCTCAGCTCTCCAGCTCAAGGCTAGCTCCCTGCCACTGTGAGTCCCAAGCTTGGTGCTTGAGTGCTGCCCCCAGCTTTCCAGCTCAGAGCTAGCACTCTGCCACTTCGAGCTCCAAAGCAACTCTGCCTCAATAGCACTCTGCTGGCAGATTAGACACCACAGTCTCACAGGGACTTTGCTTTTCCCGGGCTGGCTCAAAACTGCGGTTTTCAGATCAATGAGTCCTACAAAGGCCACTTTACTCCAATTAGAAGCAACAAGGTGGTCAACTCAGAAATAATCTCTAAGCATGATCTTACCTGGAACTTGGTGAGGGCCAAACTTACATCTGAATGAGAATCTGCTGTCCTTCTCCATGGGCCTGCTGGAGATTGCTATAAAGTAACTTACAAGAGTAAGCTGAAATAGCAATTAAGCAACCATTTTGGTAGTCCTAATTTTCCTTGTTTCTTTTTTGAAACAAAACTTTAGGACAACTCTACTTTTAAATTTTGTTCAGAAACCATTTCTAATTTTCTTTAAAATATTTTACACTTTTTAACTTAAACTCTTAACACTTTGGTCTTTATTTGCATTTGAAAAACCTTTAAGGCTCAAGGAACTCCCTTTGCCTCCAAGCCCCCTAGGGCCCAAGTCACTCCCTTTGCCTTTAGAAGAGGCTTTTTGTTTTATTCGGCCGTTTAGATTATTACTGCCTAGAACTCCATGAACCGTTTAAACCCAAGTAACAGTTTTTCCCTAATGCAAGAATTACAAACATCAGTGCACCAAAAGTGTAAGTCTGGACTTAGTTTCCTTCCCCCCACTTCTTTTTATCTTATCATCAGATTTCCTGTGACAGTCTGCAAGAAAAGACAGATAGGCAAAGTTTCTGACATTAATGAACAATTTTACATTTAATCTCTAATACTTGTCTCCAAACTTTAACTAAAGGTAGTAAATCCCAAATTCCCTAATACCTCTGGGCTAAACAGGATACAATGTTTACAATGTAAACAGCTCTATGCATTACAAAACCAGATTTTTTATGCACATTTCAGGATCTTTAGAAAAATACTTTTTACCAATTTCTCTTTAACACAATGTAATAATCCTTTGAGACATTGTAAAACATTCAAACCTAATACTTTTCTTCAAGTTTTAAGCTTAGATTTACCCAATTGCCTTTGTGTTTAAGTATAAATTTATCCATTGTTTTATACAGCATGCTGATAATTTAACCTTGAACATATTCACTCACTCATTCACACACATTCATACTCAAAGATCTTAAAGTGCGCAAAATTAATATCTGCCATTCATTTTCTGGAAGTTTGTGTCAAGAGAGCTTTGCCAATTTTACTCTTGCAGGTGAGAACCAGGTTCAAAACAAAACTTTTTGCAAGGCAACTTAGCTGGAATTTATTTTTCCGGGGCTTATTACAACTGCAGACATGCGGGAGCGGCCATACTAGGCCCAGAAATGTTCAAATAAATAACAAGGATGTGTGCTTGATTATGCACAGAAAAACTATAAGGATCCATATTTAGAACTGGTACCAATTTTAAAGACAAAACTGGACAAGGAAAAATATGTAACACGAACAAAACAGAGAAGCAGAGACTTTTAAATAACTTCTACTGGCATGCCCTGTTAGCGACAAGAAACTCAAAAGGGGGGTCAAGGCGTCCCTTGACCACCAAGGCCTCTGTTTTAGGCCCACAGTGCACCTTTTTTAAAAAAACCAAAACCAAAACCAAAACAAAACAAAACACAGACATACAGAGGGTCGGCCGACTTCTACTTACCTCTGGAGGCCTTTGCTTTTCACCTGGGCATCTTTTACAAAAAAGGTTGTTAAGAAGAGGGATGGTAAACACAAAATAAAAAGAACAATCCTTTATCTCAATAGCATACAATTTGTAAAAGAACAATTGTCACATATTAAACTCTGTAGAGTCAATGAATATGTTAAAAAGGTCCCTACATAATAACAAAAGGAGGAGAAACACAGCTCATATGAATGTGTTGAACAAGTGGATCAGTAGCAGTCCTATAGACATGCACAAATAACTCAGGTCCTTCCCACGTCGCAGGATGTACCACTGGAGGGTTGGGGGTGTAGGCCCAGTGAGTTGCTGCTTGGATGGCCACTGTCACTCTCCACACTCCGAATGCAGCGTTCAGGCAGCCAGCAGCATCATTTTCTCCTTGTGAAAAAACACATACATTCCCTTGACCCCATGTTAGAACTGGATCGGGTCTGTGCCAAGCACCAGTTAGGGGATCCTTCCACTTTACTAAGGCAAAAGCATGCTGCTTTTCCCAGAATCGCTGAAGAGCAGATAAATTATTTAAGTCCAAATTCAAAAAATTTAAAACAAATAAAGCATGATTAAGTATATTCACAGGGGTAGCAGGATACAATTCCCCTTTCTTTATCTTAAAAGTCTGATGTTTTAGTAATCCATTAGCTCACTCCACAATACACTAATCCTTGTCTCGGTGGACGAGACTGGGGTTGGAGTGGCTCTGGCCCTCCCTGTGCTGCTCGGCCTAGTCCCCCAGAAGGGAGGAGGCCTTGATCAAGCAGCTGCTTAGTGACGGCAGCACTAGGACTAAACATATACACTCCCGTTTTTTCCATGATATCACGACCCCATAAATTAATTGGCAGATGATCCAGGACAAATGGCTGAAAATGATCAGAGTGCCCTTCCTCCTCTCTCCAAGCAAGGATTGCACTGCTCTGCTGTGGGTCAGTTGTGTACCCAATTCCCCGTAGGGAAGTCATAAAGGTTGTTAGGGGCCATTGGGTTGGCCAATGTTTTTTAGATATCACAGACACATTTGCTCCGGTGTCTAATATTCCTTTAAAGGGTTTTTCTTGTATGAATAAAGTCATCTCAGGCCTCTCTTGTTTTATGCTTTGTACCCAATACATATCAGAGGATCTAAATCCTCTCTGTCCACGTGGGGAATTGGTAGTCTCCCTGGGAGGTAAAGGCACAAGCACTAGCTGTGCTATTTTTTGTCCTCCTGGGATCAATATTACATGTCTCGGGCAGAGGCCTTAACCTTGATTTCTCCAGTAAAATCCTGGTCAATTATGCCAGGTGTCATTTGTATCCCTTTAAGGACTGAGCTACTTCGCCCTAACAGCAATCCAGCCACTCCAGGGGGAAGTGGGCGAAGACACCCATGGTGAAAGCCTGTATCCCCATCTCTGGGGTCAATACTGAGCAGGTGGAGGAAGAGAGGTCCAATCCTGTATTGCCCGGGGTGGCACGGAAGAGGCTGGAGACTGATTTTGGGGGGTTGTTAGAAGATGTACTTGTGGCTGAGAAGAGGGAGGGACTGCCCCATAGTTTTGTGGGGCCAGGGGCTGGCCCCTTCTCCAGTTTTCTGAAAATGGGTGGCCATTGCGATTTGTTGCTGACTTGCAATCTTTAGCCCAGTGCTTCCCTTTACCACAGCGTGGACATGTGCCAGGTGATGTTTCTTTCTCTAACTTGGCCTGGCGTGGGCATTGCGCCATCCAATGTCCTATTTGTCCACAAGAGAAGCAACTCCCTGGGGGTCTAGCAGCCCGAGAATGCTGCTGGCCTCTATTTTTTTTTTATAAATTGAGTAACAGTCTTTCCTTGAGGAGCGGCAGCTAAAGTGAGGCCTTGTACATGGGAGGGTCCTATATCAGCACACACTGTAATATAGTATATAATTCCTCCCTTATTCCTATGGGGTCTGATAGCCACCTGACAGGCAGCGTTGGCATTTTCATAGGCCATATGTCTAACTATAGCCTTCCTTGCATCCTCATCTTGTACTAGGTGGTCTGCAGTCTCCATTAATCGAGACAAAAATTCTTGATAAGGTTCATCAGGTCCCTGTCTAATTTCAACTAGATTTTTAGTATGGTTAGAATTTGATATCTTTTTCCAAGCCTCTTTTGCCGCTGCATTTATTTGTATACAGGCTTCCATTGCATAGCCCAATTGATCTTTGGTGTGTTTATTGGTTCCCTCTCCTAGCAACCGATCATGACTGTAAGGCAGGTTCTCAGCCCTATTTGCTTCAATTTTAACTCGACACTGTGCAGTGAACTCTGTTTCCCATAATAGGTACTCTCCCCAACTAAGGCATGCTCTGGCAAGCTGCTTCCAGTCATTTGGGCATAAAATGTCAGCACACGTGGCCTCCAATGCTACTTTAGTAAAAGGGGCAGTTGGTCCATTTTGGGAGCAGGCACTCTTTAAGTCCCATAATAGTTTAAAAGGAACAGGTCAATGGTATACTTATTCATCATGATCAACTAAAATGGGGAAGCATCGAGGCCCTGAAATATCTTCCCTCCTTTTAGCAGCATGAGCCAAGTTTAGTTGCGATGCACTGTGCCTGGTTGTAGCACCTGTAAGGAGGCACTTGTTGCTAGGACCTTTAGACATGCATAAAAGTTGAAAAGAGGATTGGGGCTGCAAGGCTGCAGCTGAAGGCGGTGGCAATAGGGGGTAAGGATTATATTCGCCCGAGATTGTGGCCGGGGTTCATATCTTACTTCTGGGGGGATCTCTGCACTATCTCCATCTTAGATAGTAGATGGAGGATTTCTTCTAACTTCTTCTCCATCATAGCCAGCCGGTCCTCATCATATCTTTCCCTCCTGTTATCCAAACCGGAACTCTTATACTTAATATCTGCTGGCTGTTCCCTTCTCAAAATCTCACTTAGATTCTCTCGGGCTGCGGCATACGGCTCAGCCTCAGGTTTCTCAGAAGGGTTCTTTAATTCAAGATTAAGTTCAACATTCCCATGTCGAAGATCTAAACATTCATTTACTGAATTCCATAAAGTAATAGCCTCTCCTGGGGTCTTTTCAGGGCCATATACACTATAATAATCTTGAATTCCTTTACCTATCCTCGGCCAGGTTTCTAAATTTAGGGATCCATCCTCTGGAAACCATGGGCATGCCTCCTCAAAAAACTGTAGGAAGCTCTCCAGCTGCCCTTGTCCCACCCGTGTTCCGTGGGTTTCAAGTATGCCTCTTAGGACCGGTACATATAGCCTGCAGCCACTAACTTGACCCATAATTTTTACTTCAGACAATACAGCCTCCCGCTCTTTCACTCTCTTAAAATCCTCTCCTAACAGTCTTACAACGCGTCACTCACCACAGTGCGGTCCTCCCTGTTCGGCGATACTTGCTGGGGCCTACTGGCAGCAAATTGGGGTTCCTGAAATAGGGGGCAGGGACTGGAAAAAATAGAAGAGAGACAAACACAAGTGGTCCAGGAGGTCTGCAGCCCAAGAAAAAACTGCACCCCTGTTTATTATCAACTCAAGGCTTATATCCCTGCTTGAAACCAGGGAACTTCCAGGTGTTACATTTATATAGTAAATCTCAGGTCATTTAAACAGAATAAGGCCAGAAAACAATAAGACAATAAAGCAATTTTGATGCAAATCAAGGTACAGTTTGATTCCATTCTGGCTCACAAAAATCACCCTCACCCTAACCCTAACCCTAACCCTAACCCTAACCCTCACACCAACCTTAACCCTAGCCTTAACACTCAACCTCACCCTCACCCTAAGCCTAACCCTAAACCTAAACCTAACCCAAATCCTAACCTTCACCCAAACCCTAACGCTAACACTAACCCTAACCCAAACACTCACCCTAAACCTAAACCTCACCCTAACCCTCACCCTACCCCTCACCCTAAACCTAAAACTAACCCTAACCCTGACCCTCACCGCAACCCTCACGCTAACACTATCCCTAACCCTGACCCTAACCCTCACCCTCACATTCATTCTCACCCTAACCCTCATGGTCACCCTGACACTAACCCTAACCCTAAGCAAAAACCTAACCATAACCATAACCGTACTCTAAACATCACACTTACCCTCAACCTCACACTAACCTTAACCTTAACCCTAACTCTAACCATAACATCACCCTAACCCTAACCCTATGCCTAAACCCCACCCTCACCCTCATTCTGGCCCTAGCTCTCACCCTCACCCTCACCCTAACCCTAAACCTAAACCTAATCCTATCCCAAACCTTAACCCTAACCCTAACTGTAACCTAACCTCACCGTCAAGCTAACCCTAACCGTAACCCTCACACTAACCCTCACCATAACCCTAACATTAACCCTAACCCTAACCTTCAACCTAATCCTCACCCTCACCCTAACCTTAACCCTAACCCTCAACCTAACCCTAACCCTAACCCTAAAACTAATCCTCACCCTAACCCTCAACCTCAGGCTAACCCTAATATTAAATCAAAACCCAAAAACTGACCCTAAACCTAACCCTCACCCTCACCCTCACCCTAACCCTAACCCTAAACCTAACTCTAACCGTAACGCTAACCCTAACCCTCATCCTAACCCTAAACCTAACGCTAACCCTAACACTCACCCTAATATTCACCCTCACCCTAAACCTAACCCTATCCCTAACCCTTACCCTAACCCTAACAATCACCCTAACCCTCACCCTCACCCAAACCCTCACCCTCACCCTAAACCTCACCCTAAACGTAACCCTTACCCTAACACAAACCCAAACCTAACCCTCACCCTAACCCTCACCCTAACCCTAACCCAAACCTTAATCCTAATCCTAACCCTAACCCTAACCCTCACCCTCACCCTAACATTAAACTTCACACTAACCCTAACCCTAACCCTCACCCTAAACCTCACCCTAATGCTGACCCTAACCCTCAGCCTTACCCTAACCCTAACCCTAATCCTAACCCTCACCCTAACCATCACCCTAACCCTAACACTAACACTCACCCTCACCCTCACCCTCATCCGAAGCCTTACCCTAACCCTAACCCTCACCCTAACCCTAACCCTCATACTCACCCTCACCCTAAACCTACCCCTTACCCTAACCCTAAACCTAACCCTAACCCTCACACTAACCATAAAACTAACCCTAACCCTAATTCAAACCCTAAACCTAGCCCTAGTCCTAACCCTATACATAACCTTAACCTAAACCCTAATCCTAACCCTAACCATAACCTTAGTCCTAGTCCAAACGCTAACCCTAACTTAACCCTAAATCTAACGCTAACACTAAATTTAACCCTAACCCTAACCCTAAGTGTCCCTAACCCTACCTTAACCCTAACCATGACCCTAAACCTAACCCTCACCCTAACACTTACCCTAATCTAACGCTAATCCTAACCCTCACCATCACCCTCACTCTAACCCTAACAGTAACCCTAATCCTAAGAGTCCCAATCCTAACTCTAACCCTAACCCTAACCCTCACCGTCACCCTAACCCTCACCCTAACCCTAATTCTATCCCTCACCCTAACTCTAACACTCACCCTAACCCGAATCCTAACCCTAACCCTCACCCTAACCCTAACCCTCACCCTCAAGCTCACCCTAACCCTAACCTTAACCCTAACACTAGCCCAAACCCTAAGCCTAACCCTAACCCTCACCTTCACCTGAACCTAACCCTCACCCTCTCCCTAACACTAACCCTCACCCTAACCCTAACACTAACCCTCACCATAATCCTAAACCTAACCCTAACCCTTACCCTCACCTTAACCCTAACCCTAAACCTAAACATAACTCTCATACTCAGCCTAAACCTAAACCTCACCCTAACCGTAAACCTAACCCCCAACCTCACCCTCACCCTAACCCTAACCTTAATGCTAACCCTCAGCTTAACCCTCACCCTAACCTTCACTCTCACCCTCATCCTAAACCTAACCCTCACCCTCACCATCAACCTAAACCCAAACCTAACACTCACCCTACCCTCACCCTAAACTTCAGCTTCACCCTAACCCTAAACCTAACCCTAACCGTAACCCTAACCTTAACCCTCACCCTAACACAACCCTCACCCTAATCCTAAGCCTATCCTCACACTAACCCTCACCTGCACCCTCACCCCAACCCTCACCCTCACCCTCACCCTAAACCTAACCCTACCCTCACACTAACCTTAACTCTAACCTTAACCCTCAGTCTCACACTGACCCTCGCCCTAACCCTCACCCTCACCATCAATCAAACCCTAACCCTAACTCTAACCCTAACCCTATCCCTTACCCTAACACTAACAGTTATCCTCAGATTAACCCTCATCCTCACCATAACTCTCACACTAACCCTCACCCTCACCCTAACCCTCACTCTCACCCTCATCCTAAATCTAAACCTCACCCTCACCTTCAACTTAACCCTAACTCTAAACCTAACACTCACCCTCACGCTAACACTTACCATAAACTTAACACTAACTCTCACCGTAACCCTCACCCTAACCTTCACCCTAACTCTCACCCTCACCCTAACCCTAAACCTAACCCTCACACTAAACTTAACCATAATCCTAACCCTCAAACTCACCCTCAACAGCACCCTAACACTCACCCTCACCCTCACTCAAAACCTAACCCTAACCCTAACCCTCAACTAACCCTCAACCTCACCCTAACCCTACCCCTAAACCTAACCCTAACCCTAACCCTCAACTAACCCTCAACCTCACCCTCACCCTCACCCTAAACCTAACCCTCACCCTAAACCTAAATCTAACCCTACACTTAAATCTCACCCTCAACCTAACCTTAAACCTAACCCTAACCCTAACCCTCAGCCTAACCCTCACCCTAATGCTCACACTCACCCTCACCCTAACCCTAACCCAAACCCTAAACCTAATCCTAACCCTAACCCTAACCCTCACCCTAAAACTAACTCACCCTCACCCTCACCCTAACCCTAACCCCAACCCTAACCCTCCCCTCCCCCTCATCATAACCATCACCCTAACCCTCACCTTCTCCCTAAACCTAAACCTCACCCTAACCCTAACTCTAACCCTCACCCTCACCCTAACCCTCACAGTAACCCTAACCCTAACCCTAACGCTAACCATTACACTCATCCTCGAACTAACGCTCACCCTCACACTAATCCTAACCCTAACCCTAACCTTCACCTAACCCTAACCCTCACCATATCCTAAACCTAACCTTAACCCTCACCCTAACCCTAATCCTAAACCTATTCCTCATACTCACCCTAAGCCTAAACCTCACCCTAACCATAACCCTAACCCTAAACCTAAAACTCACCCTCATCCTAACAATAACCCTAACCCTAACGCTAACCCTCAGCTTAACCCTCACCCTTACCCTAACCCTCACTCTCACCCTCATCCTAAACCTAACCCTCACCCTCACCCTCACTCTCAACCTAATCCTAAACCTAAACCTAACCCTAACACTCACCCTAACACTTATCCTAAACTTAACATTAACTCACCCTAACCTTCACCCTAACCCTCACCTTAACCCTCACCCTCACCCTCACCCTAACCCTAACCATAACCCTAACCCTAACCATAACCGTAAGCCTAACCCTAACCCTCACCCTCAACCTAACACTCACCCTAACCCTAACCCTCATACTAACCTTAACCCTAACCCTAACATTCACCCTCACCCACACACTTACCCTCACCCAAAATCTAACACTAACCCTACCCCCAAGCCTAACCCTCACCTAAACCTAACCCTCACAATAACCCTACCCCTAACCCTAACCCTCACCCTAACCCTAACCCTCACCCTCACCCTAACCCTAACCATCACCCTAAACCTAACCCTCACCCTAAACCTAACCCTCACCCTAAACCTAACCCTAACTCTAAACCTATACCTCACCCTCACCCTTACTCTAACACGAATCCTAACCCTAAACCTCAGCCTAACCCTCGCAGTCACCCTAACCCTCACCCTAAACATCAACCTCACCCTCACCCTAAACCTCAATCTCACCCTCACCTTAACCCTAACCCTCAACCCGACCCTCACCCTCAACCTAACCCTAAACTTCCCCCTCTCCCTAACCCTTACCCTTACCGTAACGCTCACCCTAACACTCACCCTAACCCTCACCTTCACCCTAATCCTAAACCTATCCCTAAGCGTAACACTAACACTAATCCTCACCCTCACCCTAACCCTAACCCTACCCTTCAACCTCACCCTAACCCTAACCCTAACCTTAACCCTAAACCTCACTCTCAACCTCACCCTTACTCTCACCCTCACCCTCACCCTAACAATAACTCTAACCCTAGACGTAACCCTAGCCACAACTCTAACCCTCACCCTCATCCTCACCCTAACCCTCACCCTAATCCTCAACCTAACCCTAATCCTAACCCTAACACTAACCCTCACTCTCACGCTAACCCTCACCCTAACCATCACCCTTACCCTC